>NW_010409807.1:0-27546 GCF_000710305.1 Buceros rhinoceros silvestris
TCACTGGTTTTCCTTTGTATTTAATATGTATTTGTCTGTAGTGTTATTAAAGTTTGTTCCAGTTTTCCAAAAAGCATTTTAGAGGTCTCACGAGTTCTCTTCTCCCTTCTCCTATCTCTAGTGGGATAGGGGAGGGTATTATCGTCATCGGACCTTGGTTTTTACCTCGGCCAAACTGGTGACAAACACTCAATCCTATCATCACCATCAGTACGCTCAAGACAATCCAAGCCCTCCCTAACAAAGAGGGCCACTCCACTATCTCTCCTTTCCAGTCTATCCCTTCTGAAGAGACTATAGCCCTCCAATGCAGCACTCCAGTTGGGTGAATCACCCCACCATGTCTCTGTGACAGCAACTATATCATACTTTTCCTGCTGTAATAATAAAGGTAAGCTCAAGAATGGTGAAGGTTTTCAGTAGAAAACTATTCAAAACTCCAAATTACACAAGAATTAGCCTCATGACCAGTGTCCTACCTTGTCAAATGACACAGGCATAATTTCTCACCTTTAAGAAAAGCAACAGAAGTAGAATAGTTATAAATCTTTTTTATCCAGAAATGGCTACAACTTTTAAAAATTACTCGAGGATTCAAAGATGCATTTTTACAGACAAAGATAGTTTAAGATGCCCTGTCATTCATTTAATTTAGGTATGCCCTGAGGTCTCCTATATTAAAGCAATGAACTGGAGTCAATGACAGAATACTTTCTTAGGTATTATTTAAAGATTAGTAGATGTTAAATCTGGACCTCTCTCGTTATAAATGCTCTTATGGAGCTCATAACCAAGCTTACTTTAGGCAGTTAAGAAAATGAAGAGTCAGCACCTGCACTGAGTGAAAGTCGCATGTGGTAAAGGACATCCTCAAGCCCCTCATCACTTCGCAATTGTGTTGAATTTACCCTGGAGATCATCTTCTACACACACTTCTCTTAAAGCATATTAAATACTAGCAAAATAAGGTAAAACTATATGTTGAAAAAAATCTAGCAACTAGTCCTATGGCTGTTATATGCTGTTAGCTACCAGTTTTTATGCCTTTTGCTCATAGTTACTCTATCACAGACACCCCTTAGCCCAGCTACAGCATGCGCTTAGGCAACACTGAGCATCTGACAAGCTGTTCTGACAAGAGGCTGCTAAATTTTGAGCAATAAACAGCTCATGTGGGAACAGCACTACCAAATCACATTTAAGGCACTCCAAATTCTTGTCATGTGCTTCCAGCAGTTTTACTCCCCTGCTACTTCTGAGGCTCTCCTGTTTTTCAGATAAACTGCTTTCAGGTGTGCCAGGCGTAAACATCACAGTCCTGAAAATCAGTATCGCAGAGATTGCAAATTTCTGAGAAACTCTTACTTTCAATGGAGACTCACATTTGATTCTGAAAAATTTAGGAGGATGTCAGAAGATAAAAAAAGTCCTGGCCAGTATCTCTAATTCAAAACATTCAGTTAACACAAAATGCAAAGAAAATACCAGGATCCTATGAAATTTAAATAATATGCTTTCAGGTTCACCACACAGCGGTAGAGAAATGTCATAGAATCATAGAATATTTTGGGTTGGAAGGAACTTCTAATGATAACCTAGTCCAACCCCCAAGTCATAAACTAGGAAGAGTAGAAACTCCTCTGTTTGGCAGTAGCACCAGAGCAGAGAGCCCTCTAAGATGGGGCAGGAGTGCTCTGAAGCTGGGAGCTCTGTGGCTGCCTCCACAGCTATTTGTATCTGCTTTGTCTTTGGAGCACACCAACAATATTGTCAATTACAGGGATTGGTTCTGAAACGGGAACATGGATGCTCCGAAAACTGGACTGAGACCAATAACGCATTTTGCTGACCTCTAACTAGTTATTCAGATGTTAATGGTCTTCATTCACTACAGTCAAGACTGAATTTAAACCAGTACTCTAAGAGAGAATAGGTAGTGAGGAAATGCTATTATCTCATCAGCCACCTAATGCTTCCCAAAGCACTAAACATTTTCAAGTGTGAATATTGCCATACCTTCAACTGTTGCTATGCAACACTAGGTCTTATATTTCCTAGAAAGATGTGAAGGAAATTCGACTCTTGATCCTTAGCTTAATTACTATTACTCTCCATCATATCTGCTATACATAATTTGGACTAATACTCATGGAGGAAAACAGGTTATAGTCTTCAACAATTTACTTTTAGAATCTGGGCTCTGCTCCAATGTATTTCCCCCTTCATTTAATATTTAATTCTTTTTTGAACATGACCTGCCCTGCAATTTTAAGAGAAACCATCTGAGTTCTTCATTCAGCTATATTATAAGTCATTTTGCTTCAGAACTGCTCCCACAACAGTATCAGGCATATCCTAGGGATAATTATGTTTTATGGTTACAAAAGTTAGTATTGCTGGAATGCAAGAGAACTAGAACTACGGAGCACACACAAGGTTCATAAAGTCGCCCTTCTCGTACCCGCAGAAGAAGGAATCCCACCCCATAAACAACCTCCATTCCCACAATTCTTCCTCTTCAGGCATTCTGAGACAACGAATCACCATACCCATCAGCATAACTTTCAGAAGTAACAGCAGGATTTTTTTTTTCTTCCAAAGGCCAATTATTTGCTCCTCTGTAGACATGCAGACATTTTTAGTAACACTTCTGGACGATCAGCTTTATCAGCCAGATGGTACATTTTTTGGAACAAGAGACATGGGCTGTTTGCTTCACCACAAACTGAGGCAATCCATTTTAATAAGAATTCAATTCACAGTTAATACAGATTGTTGGCATCTGGTTTTATATTTAACGATTGCACAGACAAATCAGGTCAAGATCAGCTTTGCGTAAGAAGACCGATGGATCTAATGGCGAACTCCTGTCACTACGTGTCAGTGGGGAATTTAGGTATCCAGAAGGTGTTCCTCCCCCAGCAAGACAGAGCATTTACAATGCATTTTAAAAAAGGGAGGAAAGGAACAACACTGGTAAATGTTCTCTCATTTCATTTGAGTACCACACCACCAGCAGAGTCCTTTACACTGTGACATGCTTCTTAATACTTGGGCTTCATAGCACCTAAATTAAGAAGAGATTAGCCAACAAGAAGTAATTATAAGACTGATACAGTGTCACATGAAGTACAATTTTTCTTCTTCTTTTTTTTTTTTTTAAACAGTTGCAGTGTAGCAGATTCTTTTTATCGAAAGATACCTGCTGACCAGGACCACTGAAAGTTCCAAGACTTGCACAATATTTACGTTACATTTACCATAATTTCCAGCACAATGTTCAGCAAATCAATTCCCCTTGTTTCTCTCCAAACTCACACTAGCACATGAGAAAGCTTTTAAGTGAAACTGTCTTTGGGAAAACACCACTTCAGAATACATACTTACAGTTCAAACTATTGATGGATTTTGAGTATGTGAATAAAATCATGACCAGGTCTCAAAATATTTAGTTTGAGATTTGACACGTGTTGAGTGCAAGACTAAAAAACTGATGTATGGCAAGAAGACTATTTTATCCTTTGCATAATAATATACATGCTCTATTTTCTATTTACATTATTTTAGAGTACCGGAACTAGATCACTTAAAAGCACAGTTATGAATCTAATACAAAATGGGCATTTTTCTGGACATCTCAGTTGCTTTCTGATAGAAACTCTGCTAGAGTCACAACCACAAGGAAAAGGAACAAAAATGCTTTCCCATTAAGTGGAAAAAAAGTTCCCCATTATGCAGATTCATCATACAAAGCTCTTTATTCACTTCATATTAAAGGAGTCAGGTTTCCAAGTCATAAAATAAGCATACACAACAGCACTTATATCCTGTTCACTGATTTCGAACAGTGCTCCCAACCCCACACATTGGAAAAAAATCATGACCCAAGAAAAAGAGGATTCGTGGTTATTAGAGAAGGAAATTCAGAGGGTTTTCTATTTGATCTTAGAGATTTCACCCTTCACAGTTCACATCTTCATGTTTTTCTGCTATAATGACAAAGGCAAGAGATTACTGGCATTTGAAGAACTAAGGCTGCATCTCCCACAAGTAGATGACTCGCAGATGAAGCTGTAGATAGCAACACAAGGCAACTGGATAAAATCTCAATAGCTACCAAAAAACAATCCAAGCATTTCAAGATCCCCATCACAGCCATTCCCAGCAGCAAACTGCCATTGATACTGCTCTCCTTTGCAACCACAGAGTGAGTCTGTTACCACGTCACCCAGCAACAAGTGAACTTCACTGCCACCCCTCCCTCTGTGGGTCCTTTGCAACCGGCCAGCTCATGCTCCAAGTTTACAGTTAACAGCAGAAGAACAGGAAGTGACATGTCCTCTCTGTTTCATCTGGGGACAGCAGAGGAGATCACAAGGAAAAAGGAAAGAAAGAAAGGGAGGAAAAGAAAGAAAGAAAGAAGGGGGGAAGAAAGAAAGAAACAAGGAGGAAGAAAGCCAGGAAAATAGAAGGCCTGCAAAATTTGTTGTTGACTTCATTCAAACAATGGAAGATGCAGAACACTAGGACATCAAAAGGACCCCAACCCCCAGAACTCCTGCAGACTGCGACTGAGACTTCAATTCCACTCAAACAAGATTTAGGCTCATACAGCCATTCATTTTCAGCAGACATGTCAGGATAAAGCAAGCCTAGAAAATTCAGTGCTTCTCTCTAGTGATATGCACTTCATTCTTTTTTTTAATGTGGAAGCTGGTATTTTTGCATAGTTTAAGATTTAACTTGTATTGCACAGAGGACTCCATTCAGAAAAAATTTTTAATGAAACCTGAATAGAACCTTTTCAAAGAAAACTAGCCAAAAATGGAAGCAGCATTGCAAAACTGTGTTTGAGAAAGCATTGAGAGAAAAAGTGTTTTAAACCACTATTACCAAACTTAAGTACTCTATGACAGTAGGCAACATAACCTAAATCTGAATTTTTCAACCTGCACTCTAACTGGGGAAGCAATGCTGGCTTTACATGGGACCTATTAGGACAGGAGTTTGGAGCTCCCACCAGGCACCCAGGACACAGAATAAATCATCACCCAGTACATTAAAAGGAGGGGAAAAGGGTCCGCCTCATACTCAGCCGCACTTCATACTGGTTTTGCTTTGAAGCAAGTTAATCTGTACTGCACTTTGAAGGACATTGCAATGAATGTGCACTTCACTGCTAATGTGAAATTTAGCTGGCTAATGTGAAACTTCAGACATAAAATTTATTACTTCCTGCATTTGTTAGTTTTACAGTAAAACAGCAGCAAGTTATTGTTAATAACATCTGGCATCTGATCAAAGCACAACAATTTTGAACCCTCCAAAACCTTCTAAAATATATTAGTATATTGCAACAGCAGCAAATAATCTCATTGAAAATGAAAAAGCGAAGTACAGCTCTGACAACATAAATCTAAAGTCAAAACTGCAGAAGAGATGGATGGGGAAGCTACATTTTGTTTCAGAAAGCCTCCTGGCAGTCTTTCCGCAGCTACAAAAGGACAAGGCTCATTTTATTCTATCTATTTTAGCATTCTCTGAATACCACAGAAGGCCTCTAATGATTTGTGCAACTGGTAATTATTCCATCTTTCTGCTTAGCCTGGAAAATGCCTCCAAAGTGTGCCATATCCTTCTGTGGGGCACAGAGCTAAATCGGTCCTCAAAGTCAAGCCCTCAGCAAAACAATTCTACTATTTCATAGAGATAAAGGCCAGAAGGGACTATTCAATCATCTAGTCCAATTACCTGCACTTCACGAAACATTACATTCCTCCCTCAATTCCACTTCAAGCCCAATGACTCTTTAAGACACATCAGAAAATGTTTGTCATAGAGATGAAATACCTGTATTACAAAAGATGGCACTGATGCTGTAGCATGATGGAGAACTGACAAGCTATGACCCAGCACCTGGCCAAGATACCAGCAAACCTAATTTGGAGGAGATAAGCAAATTCCCTCTAAAACCCAAATCTTATGACCAAGTGAGTAAGAAATGCCACAGCCTCCCAAAAACAGGGAGCTCTGAACAACCTCCAAGCCTTGACTGCCTCCCAGAGCACCCCCTCTGCTGACAAGGGGAACTTCTGCAGCTTCTGAGAGGGGGGGGAAAAAACAAAACAGACAGAAACCCAACCGAAATATATCTGGCCAACAGCATCTCAGTTGCATTAAGATCTGTTCACAGGTACTGAGCACAGAGCCAAGAGGGATGCAAGCACATTTGAGGGAACTCAAGCAGTTCTGTTCTTTCCATGGCCCATCAGAGAACAGGAGGATGAACAGAGGCTCAGATCACAGCCCACAGGGCAACTCACTGCTCTTGAAAGGAGGACCATGGCTACTGAGCATGCAGAGCCATGATTAGCAGTGCTTGTAAGAAAAGGTCATAGATAGTTAATTCAGAATTAAGCAGTCAAGGACGCTGATAAACATGTTTAAGAGACTGCATCTCTAATATCTGTATGTAATTTATGTTGAAACCCAGTGGAAAACTGCAAAGAAAAGCCTATACTAAGAAAAAAATAACAGTAAATAAGAATCACAGGATCACAGAATTATTTTTGTTGGAAGAGACCTTAAAGATCATCAAGTCTAACCATTAACCCAGCACTGCAAGGTCACCATAAAACCATGTCCCTCGGCACCACATCTACGTGACTTTTAAATACCTCCAGGGATGAGGACTCTACCACTTCCCTGGGCAGCCTGTTCCAGTGCTTCACAACCCCTTCTGTAAAGAAATTTTTCTCAAAATCAAACCTAAATCTACTCTTGTGCAATCTCCTCTTGTCCTCTTGTCCTATCACTTGTTACTTGAAAGAAGAGACCAAGACCCACATCACTACAACCTTCTTGCAGGTAGTTGCAGAGAGTGATAAGGTCTCCCTTCAGCCTCCTTTTCTCCAGACTAAACACCACCAGTTCCCTCAGCCGCTCTTCATAGGACTTGTGCTCTAGACCCTTCAACAGCTTCATTGCCCTTCTTTGGACATGCTCCAGCACCTCAATGACCTTCTTGTAGAAAAGGACCCAGTGTTCCAGGTGTGGCCTCACCTGAGCCAAGTACAGGGGGACAATCACTTCCCTCCTCCTGCTGGCCACACTATGGCTCATACAAGCCAGGATCCTGAGGGATCCTTCTTGGCCACTAGGGCACTCTGCTGGATCATATTCAGCCGCCTGTTGACCAACACCCCCAGGTCCTTTTCCACCAGGCAGCTTTCTAACCACCCTTCCCCAAGCCTGTGGTGTTGCCTCTGGTGTGCAGGATCTGCCACTTGGCCTTGATGAACCTCATACAATTGGCCTCAACCCATCAATCCAGTCTGTCCATATCCCTCCGTAGAGCCTCCT
The DNA here is from genome assembly GCF_000710305.1 of Buceros rhinoceros silvestris. Lineage (NCBI taxonomy): Eukaryota > Metazoa > Chordata > Aves > Bucerotiformes > Bucerotidae > Buceros > Buceros rhinoceros. The sequence goes on from NW_010409807.1 coordinate 7,363, forward strand.
GACCTTCTGAATTTAACCATCAATTGAATTTAACTCTATTCATCTCCACTCTTTGGGCCCGGCCATCCAGTCAGCTTTTCATCCAGTGCAGAGGACACCCATCCAAGCCATGAGCAGCCAGTTTCTCCAGCAGACTGCTGTGGGAAACAGTGTCAAAGGCTTTTCTACAGTCTGGGTAGGCAACATCCACAGCTCTTCTCTCGTCACCTTGTCCTAAAAGGAGATCAGGTTAATCAAGCAGGGCCTGCCTTTCATAAACTCATGTTGACTGGGCCTGATCACCTGGTTGTCCTGGATGTGCCATCTGATGGCACTCAAGATGATCTGCTCCATAACCTTTCCTGGCATGAGGTCAGACAAGCCTAATGCATTGCATCTGCCTCTCAGGATGCTGAATGACAATCAGTCCACTGATTAATCAGAATAAACATGCTCTTTCCTTCAGACTTCTCTCATTTTTTCTCATGCTTCACACAGTATTACAATGACAAACATCACTTCTGCTGATTTTACCACTGCAAGTATAAAAGACAGATATATTTTTTAAAAAATGTATCAAAAACCTTTCGGTCTCTAAACTTCTATCTTTACTTCATGCCTTAGGTGCTGTGCAAATCCCTCAAATGTCCTGCCCTCTGTGTTCGCTTTCCTTCAATTAACAAGGCAATTTAGCCCAATTTGTTTAACAGTCTACAAAGGATCTTCTTCCCGCTATTTCTCACTCATTTACTGGGGCTCTTGGACAGACACCAAACATGCCAACAGTGTTTGCTCTTGATACCATTCCTCCGTTCCTTCTCTTAGTCTTTGCCAATTCCCCCAGCACAGTGAACATGTGTGTTATGATTACAGAGCTCTTATGATTTGCTATATTATAGCAAAGAATAGTAACACGAAATGTTCTTGCCGTCACATTCATATTCACAGCTCTCGGTGCCTGTGTACCCCCTCCCTCTTTTGGAACTGCAGAAAGGTAACAGCTTTGTATTTCAGAGAGAAGTAAGTGAACCCAGCGTGCTCCTAGGATCAACATCATAAATTGACTGGGAAAGGACAGGCAGATACTAGCATTAACCTGCATTTCTTATGTGTCCTTAGTTCGAGCCAAGCAGAAGCAGCATGTTTAGTGCCAGGGTGCTTATATGCTGTAACAGGAGCAGCGAGCAAGTCTCTTTTCTCCATTCCTGCCTCTCTGGACAGTGCTAAAAGTGTCTTATGGCTCCTGACTATTAAAAGTTGAGAGGTTCAGAAGTATCTACCGTGTCTGCCCTGCAGCCTAAAGCTGAGTGTTGTCAAAGTCTGATGGGTCACTACCATCACTCCTGGTAGCAGCTGCTGGGTGGTACCATGTCAATGCCACCGTCACACAGCAGGGACTGACATGTAGCAGCAGGTGCCACAGGGGTATCCTCCACATCAGGGAAACCCCAGCATCTCCATCCATCACCAAAGATACCTCAAGAGTGCACAGCTCCCCCCTCAAATGGAAGGACTTAGTTCTCCTAAACATTTTCACATAGGGTGGAAACACGTTCACACTCCTCCCCATTTCTGTATACAATACCTTATACCCACATCTTGCAGAATTGAACCACTCTTAACAGTTAAAGAAATATTTTAATGTGGATCAAGGAGAGTAGAAAATGAAAAAAAAAAAACCAAAACAATACACACTGCCTATTGAGAAGGTACAGCAGATATCCTACCCATCCCTGAGGAGACGTGGAGTATTTGAGGTTTTGGAAGCCAGCTCCTTTTTGGATAGAGGGTACTTCTGACTTTACCGGGTCTTTGAAAGGAAAGTTAAGTACTTGCTGTAGTATTTTTAAAATATTTCAACAACAGAAAGGTCTTGATATTGTCATCCAGAACTTTTTCTTTCAATTTTCAATTAGTTTTAAACAAAATTCCTTTAAATTTTGTATTGTAGTTAATCAATAGTATTTCTGAGGTTAACAAAAATTCCCTCTGCCGCCAATGTAAAAAAAGTCTAAATGCTTGTTCTCAGAACAAAAATGGTACAAGCTAAGTATTTAAGAACTAGATTATTAAAAAAAAAAACCCACCATACACAGTCACCCTGTCATTCCCAACCAAGTAAGTGTAGCCAATTTGTGTCAATTAGCACATTGTACATAGCACAATTCATCCGGCCTTTCGCTGGGCTGCCAAAGAAATTCTGGGTGGCAGTTTGCATTAGAGCTTATCAGCAGTGCTGACAAGAGATGCTGGTGCATCAGCAAACACCTTCTAAAACAGGCAGCAGTTTGGCTGCTGTTTCTACCTGTCAGCCACTTTTCAGTCAGCTGTTATCAGGAGGGAGAACACTTAATCACAGCTCTCCAACAGCTAATATTAAAGGAGAAGGCAGGATGACTTCTGGCAAATTAAAGTCAGTTGAAGTTATCACCCTTTCCCTGATGACCACGCTGTTCCCCAGATCAGCATGGGATAATTTCAATCCATTGCTGTAAGACAACCACAGTTTTTGTTTTCTTCCATTTCAATTGCCTTTTGCATGAAAGGCTGGGGCTTATCCAAGAATGTGCTTGCAGAATTTTGGCTTGCTAATGCAGGATCTGATTCCCTGACCCATAATTTAACTTACACTGAATACTTACAAGAAGGCTATCCTTATAAAACATATTAGAGATGTAAAATTTCTAATAGTCACCATAGTATTTACTTAGTAGCTAACAATCGCTCTTGGATGCATCAAAGATTCCTTAAAACAGAAAAACGTTAAAGTTAATGTATGTTATGGAGAAATTAAAAACAGAAATGCAGTTCTTTAGAGGCTGTCGTCCCCAGACATACTGCTTTTACTGATGCCTTTTTACAGCTTCCCAAAAGGTTTCAATGTGCTACTTTTAAAAAGGGAAAAAAAAACCCACACCTCTAAACGTGACCTAGAAGTCATTTTCCTTTAAGAACTTCACAAAAATTTATAATAGTAAAAATGTCCTTCACTTCCTTCACTACTTCCACTTCAAGACTACAAGCCTGATCTTCCCTTCAAACCCCATTTTCCCACTAATATTTTCAAGAAATTACTGCATCAACAGCCTGACAAAGACACCCTTGAGAGTGAACTACAGAGAGGGAGCTGGGTTCAAACTCTTTGATAAATTGGTCTTAGCAAGAAGGCTTCAAGAGATGCATAGAATTGCAAAATTCATTTTCTTCTTGAATCCATTAGCAGATCTGAATAAATTAGTTTTGACAAACACAGCACATCATCACTGACCACAAAAAAATACATTGAAATGAAATCTAAAGGCACTCCTGGAGCTATATGGAAATAAAACAGCTTCTTACAGCAATGCTTACACCACCATGCCGGATTGACAGAAAACTAGAGGTAAAATTTCAACTCACAGCACCCACATGCTCTGAATTCAGTAGCTTCACAGCTCAGCAAAAGTGCTGTCGTAGCATACCAAAGAGGTAACTAAAGAATGAGAGTCCACACTGGAAAGTGGGGCCGTGTCAGCATCACACCTCCCGTCCAGCGTCGGTCTCTGTATCCCACAGCAGCATTATGTAGCTCAGATCCCCTTATACTCTACAGTCCTCCCACAGCCAAAAGCGTTTTGCTTTGATTTGTTATCAGTGAAGCCAAAGGAGATGGAGGAAACTGTTCTATCCCGGCAGAAGCCAAGCTTTTCCAATTAGCTTGTCCTCAAGAAAACCCAACACGTATTTGTTAGACAGCTGACTGAGGACAGCACTGCAGCAGCGATGACTAACCTGGACTGCTGTAACTCTTCTGCGTATTACAAAGAACCAAAGAATTGCTACGAGAAACAGCACAGCCGCTTGACATGTAAAAGCAGCCCAAGAGAAGCAAGATTAATTCTAACACTAAATATTTAAATGAATGTAATACCAAAACAAACAAAAAAAGACAATAGCCAAACCGAATATACGTTAACATACACATTCATAAACTTGTGCCCCACTGTGCCTTAACACTGCACCCAGAGCTCTTCAATTTTTGTTTATTTTATTTGGTAGCTACATCACAAAGAAAGCCAGACACACAAACTCAGGAACCCTCAAAGACAGTATTTCACCAAAATAAAGGAAAACCATTAAAGAGCTTAAAGTGTTCCCTTTAACACAAAGCAAGGTGTTGCTCTGGGGCAGGCCACAGCAGGAACTGGCACAGGGTTCAGCTGGAAGATGAAGGCACTGAAATTCAGACCTGTGCATACAGGTCCTGACACAGGTAGAGGGGAGCGAGCAGTTTGGCTCTGCCCCAGCCAGCGCAGGGTGCTGAGCTCTGCAATGATGCATGTGCTGTGCCATTTCACTTGTGTGCAAGCCTAACAGGAGCAGGATGAAAAGGAGGCATCAACTTGTTCTTTTAGAAGCCAAGTGTAAGAGCTATGCAGAACGTGAAGGGTTCACATGCCTGCAACAACTTCCCATCATTAGGGGGTCCTGATCACCTATCACCAATCCTCATGGGGTGTGCTATAGAACACCAAGCGCTCTGGGACAGGGACTTCCTCTTCCCCCTTACCTTCAGGGCTCTGCGCTACGATGTACATACCCTGCTGGGACAAGAGATGGGAAAGGAAGGCCTCTTGTCACAGGCAGTATCCCAACGGTCACAGCATGGCCCCTGGAACAGAGCAGTTCCTAATGCTGAAGGATGCACCTTCAGTACAGCATCGAGGGAGACTCTCTAGCCCTGTTCTACACAAACTTCCCTGAGGTGACAAACGGTGGTTCAAATTCTGCTGTGAGCAGGGCAAAGAATGGATTTCAAACTGGATCTCTTCCCTCTAATATTTTACTTACCAAGCTAAGGACATTCTCTGACTTTCAGTCCGTGGGTCAGTGAAACATAATAACATGCATTAACATGGATTATTTTAAAAGCACGTCAATACCATGATGGTGTGGAATGGTATCACCAGCACTTCAGAAGAAAAGCCCACACCAATATTCATATCTTTTATTCATATATTTTAATGAGACTAAAAGCTCACATACTTTAAGGTTCACATAAAGATGGATATGCATGAGGATGAAGACGGCAAGAGTTCTTACTGTTCTCAGGTTCCTGGATATAAAGAAAAAGATTGATGGGCTCTGGAAGACGCCTCCCTATGTACACCGTACAATTTCAAAGTTTTTCACATCTTCTGGTCTAGATCATTTGGCTAAAGAGCCAGAATAGAGAGTTACAAGGTTGGAGAGTTGTATTTGTTTCCTTGGGGACAGTTTTAAAGATGTTTACTGTGACTACTAAAGTGATTTTATTTTTTTAATAAATGTGGCATCTGTGCAGGAGACAAACAACAGCAAAAAAGTACTGACACAAAGGTGGTGAAGAAAGAACGACTCAACTTAAACCAAACTACATATTGACCAATCATGCAAAAGATTTTTGTTTGGCTTTTCCTGTATTTGCATGGTAAGTGCTGCTTCTTTGGGCATATAACTCATTCCAAGGAACTGTGCATAGCAACCCCCTGCTTTCTGCCTCAGCCAGCAGCACAAACCAGCATTGCACAATAAAAAGGAGGCTCCGACCCTGGAGACTCCATGTGATGCTAATGACCTTCCTGTTCACAACAATTCTCCTGCTTTATGGGACATAATGAGGTAGTAATTGTGTAGTTATCAAAATATTTGTCTTCAGATTTCTAATCTGTTTTTAAACATAGAATGGACCTAAGACTAGACCTTAAGTATTTAATGATTTTCCTACCATAAATGAGGATGGGCCTGAGCTAGCTACTATATTTTTCATCTGTATTCAAGAGTGTTTCCCAATACATACCCTTGAAAAGGCTTGTAATTCCAGATGAAGATGCTAGAATAATGCCAGAGAGCCTATCTGCTGCCTGAGAGAGAGAAGGCTCAACCTGATTTTGAGTGAACAGTCAGTCACTATAAAAATGTTGAGCTACTCAGGTCTGAGCTGCATGCAAGAGGTACACACAGCCCCTAGGAAATTAAGTTATCAGTCATAAATTATGGTATCTGTGACAAGCATGCAAGCAGCGCCAAGTTTTACTTACTCATTGCAGCCAATGAATCTGATGAAGCTGATTCAATGACTCAGGGATTTCTAGAGAGAATGAGTCCTGAATAAAGTCATACAGCTACAACTTCACCTAGGTGAAAACACACAAAAAAGTAATAGACAGGAAAAAAAAACCCCTCAAACCTTTCTATCACCTAAAGTACCACTAAACGATGGAAAGTTGACATTATTTATTGATTAGGTTGCTAATTTCAGAATTGTTCTAGATTGCACCCACAAGAGCAAATGCTTGTGCACAAATATAGCACTGTAAATATAGAGTTTTATTTTGAATTAATTTCTTGCAATGCTAATCCATCATTTCCACTTTAGGATTAAATCCTTCCTATGTAGAACTCCTTGTTATTAACACTCAAACTGCACCTAAGATGCTCACAAATACCTATTAGGAGATGGCACCTTTCAGAAAAAGCACATAAAAGCTGTGCTCCAGAAATAATACTCGTTTCTTGTGAGCCTGCAGATGGAATTGAAGTCACTGATTTTGACCTCTGATGATCGTTATTGTGCATGATCACATTAGCACAGCTAGAGCACTCCACCAAGACGAACAGTTCCCAGTGCAGTGCTTCCCACGTTCTCACAACGCACGTTTCTCACCCTGTCTGCCAGAATCCAGATTTGTTTTAGTTACAAGACCATCTGCTTTTTGAAAGGCTTTCTTTTTTCTTCTTCTTTTTTTTTTTTTTTTTTGGTGACAGATGGATGAGTTTCAAACTCGTGTTGTAACCAGCAATGAATTTTTACAATTCATTGTCTCTGCTGCTTACGGTCTTGCTTTAATTACTTGAAAGGATGAAATCTCATGGGGGGAGAAAGAGTTTTCCAAATGCATAAAATTTTTAAACCAAAATAAGCATATAAAACAAATTTCTGATGCTTTAACTACGAACAGTCTAGCTCCAGGTTTGCAACCTAGTTCTGTAATCCTGTATTGGCTCAGGTTTCTCTTTCATGTCCCAGAATAAAGGGATGTGGAAGCACAGGGAATACTTTAAGGGACTATCTACAATGTTACAAGCATCATGGCTTTCCCCCCAGACACCCACAATATCATCTGGCTCTTTCAAAGTCTTTGTTCTTGAAGTCTGGTGTTTGCAGAAGAGTCACACTTACCTTAAAAAAGCTCACAAAAAACTAATAGCCTTTAACATTAAAGGAATAAAAACTTCAAAAGTTGGTAGACAGATTTATAGTTTTTGCTTGAATTCTGTCACATTTTACAAAACCCCTCTATTTTTATTTCATATTTAATAGCCTTTTTGGAATGTCAAGCTTAGAATAGCAAATAAACCTCCATGATACCACTAAAATATAGTAAAATACCATGCTGCCAAGCTGGCAGTCCTTGATCCATAATCATAAATTACAAATCCACTAGCCATGAGCCCTCTGCTACACAGCTCAGAAGGAGGGAGGCATTAGGAAGTGCATCACTGAGAACAGCAGGATTTGGGGGCCCCATTGCTGACCGTAGCTGTATCAGGTTTGCACCCTGGCTCCCAACCAACATCACTACGTTGCCCTCAAGCCTCAGCACTGCTTTTACTTATTGCCCCACAGTCAGGGACTGGCATTAACCACCAGTCCCTGCCCCACCACAGCTCCCCTGCCAGTCATGCATGTAAGCCCTAAAATGGGATGCATGCTTGGATCAGGGAAAGCTTCAGGCAACTGAAGAGCCCCATATTGGCTACTCTGCTGTAACAGGAGACCTAAGCTCTGCATGAATGGGGGATGGAGGCGAGGGAGTCGAAAAACAAACAATAGAGCAAAACGCTAAATAATGTTCTAGTTCACGACCCTACGTTATGCCGCAGACGCATTCCATCTGTGAAAATATTTCACAGTGAACTACTGTCATGTTTGTATTAATTTTTAGTAGTAAATAAGTGTTGCCCTTAGAGCTGCAGGCACCAGCCTCGCCATGTGCCTCCTATGGCCTCGCGAATGGCATGCCAGCCTCACAAACACGCATTACTGAGAAGGGTCCCATCCGTATCTTGAACCAGGCACAAATGCCACAGGAAAAAAAAAATAAATAAAAGAAATCGAGCCCATATCAAGAGGAATCTCTGCCCTTTATTATTGATTCACTACAAAGCCTTTGTAGGCTTTAGTCCTGGTTTCAATGAAGTGACTATTTCAATAAAAGGAGAAAAAAAGATGGAGAAAAGGAGAAACTCTAGGAGTAGGGGAAAGCCTGACAGCGGATACAGAAGTGTAATCCAAGAAAAAAAATATCTAACAGGTTTTTTGCTGCTGTTGCTTCTTGATTTCTCAGAAAAACCAAAAGCAGATGCTTTAATTTACTGTTCCCATAATACTGTTTAGTGTGCCTTCATCTATTTCCTGATGTCATTCCCATTTTCCCCTCTCATTTACTAATAAAAGGAATGAAATTTCACAAATAATACAGACAGGGGAAAGTGACAGACAGCAGAGGCATTTTTCATCACGTTAAAAATAATTATCACGACACAGTCCCTACTAACCATGTTCTACTCTAAGAGTAGGTATAATAATAATCTACCCCTCAAAAATCAGTACAGTCTGGATGCTGCCAAGCATTATCAAACTACCTGGTTTAGGTTGTTTGGGTTTGGTTTTTTTAATGACTAAAAAAAATCCACCCTAAAACCAAGAAAACACATTTTATTTACACAAGTATTTTCTAGCACAGTTATGATGATTGTCCAACATTTGCATCCTGGTTGTACTCCTGAGCTATGACCATATTTTACACATTCTTTTTAAACATTGATTAATTTAACAGGAAAAGACTAGGCCAACAGGAATCTCTGCATTGAAGTCATATTGGGTCCAAAGTATCCATGATTACATATTACAGGAGCAATTTATTTAAAACTAAGATAGCAATAAACATGTACAGAGAAAAGCATTTGATCAGCACTGCCAAATTTCACTGCTGTAATGTTTTCCTCATGTTGTAAGTCTCATCATCAAAATCTGAAGCACTGAAATTTTTTTTCTTTTTGAATGCTGGGGTACATCAAAGGTTAATTTCAAAAGAAAACACCCACAGAGGTTACTGACTGATACCTGCTGCATTTTACAAGATGCTGTCTGCCTGTGCATCGCTTTACTCCACCACATGCTCTCCAGTACCTGAGCAGCATCGACAAGCCTGAATTCCAGTTCTCGCATCTCAATGGACATTCTAAAGAAAAAGGTTGGTAAATTTCTCCCCACCTCAACACTCAAAGGCCAAATAATCTCTATACATCTCAGCCACAGCCCAGTTCATGGCAGAAACTGGAATGGAGCTGCAGAGTAATCAGCAGAGGTTAAGTGATGCTACTGACCTCTCCCAAGCTGTGACCAGCAATGGAAAATCCATTAGCAGCATCTTAGTAGGTCCCTGGGCCCTTCTGAAAACCAAAAAACTTTTGGAATATTTCAGGCCCAGAGGTAGGTGAAAGCTTAGGAGTAAAAAAACCCAACCAAACAGAAAATCCAGCGAGAAGCTGGCGTACTGACACAAAACAGGAAAGGAGCTTTGAGGAAGAATGAAGACTTCACTACGGATAAAACACCTACAGAGGAGGGTCAGCCATGTAGGATGGGGTGTTTCCCCTTACCCTGAAAATGGTGATAGCTAAGAGGTGAACGAAACACCTCAGCAGAAACACACAGAAGTCAGGAGTTGGCTCCAGTTTCAAGCAACTGACATATGAGGTTACCAAGTATCAGACCTCAGTATGATTTGGGCAGAGGGCCTCATATATGACAACAGACTCTCACAAATTTCAACCCTGCAGGGATGGCAAACACCAACTGATTATCAACTGAGTAAGTAAAACTTCCTTACAGAAGCAATGAGAAATCTCTCTATCCTGACACAGGGTTCTGCCTTTATGTCCCAGCACTAATGGGATGGATGTTATGTTTCAGATTACGGAAAAGCCCAGCATGTTTCCCTAGTATGAAAAACATGTGTTCTCCTACAGTTCTCACTGGGAGAATTATCCACCACCCTCAGGTTCATGAGCAGCCAAAATTCACCCTCTCCCATTCTGGAGGGAAGTAAACATTCTTCTTGGAAGGACCAGTCAGATGGTCGGAGTCCAAGATAGCTTTGCAACTAATGAGGAGAAAAGATAAAGAAATTGGGCAGTTTGTCAAGATACTACCCCAGTGGAGAACTGGCAGCGTTAAAAGACAATGTTGCTTTCTTCCACAGAGCGTCCTGTAAGTCCTCCTAAATAAAACAAGGGGAAAAAAAGAATATAACACCTTTGCAGCTCTTGGTAAGGTGGTAGAAATCAACACCCAGCTGGAGGAGACTCCTGCTTCTCAGGCTTTTTGATGTGGTCAGTTTTCATCTTAAGATGCCCCTGCCTTGAAAGCTGGTAAAAGTTCATTGCCTAAGGAGGATCATGATGCTCTGGGACTCACCTTGAGGCATCATGTATTTATTTCCATCAATGTTGCCCAAGTCATGCCCCAAGCAAGTGCTGAGTCCAGCCTCTCATGATGGTAGATAGTCTCCTTACTGGGATTTCAGTGGAAGACACAGCATTTCCACAGCTCGGGGAGGAGGGGGTGAAACTATCACCTCGGAGAACAGATAAATTTAAGTCTCCAATTAAAACAGACATCTTTATGTTCTCACCAAAAGTGTACAAGGCCAGTGATAAGGAATACTGAAGAGAGAACTGAGGCTACAGCAAGTGATAAATGAATCTGCTCCAGCATGGAAAATATTAAGTAGGAACATGGGGCCTCTTCGTCACAGCTGCATCCAGCACATCAGGATCCAGGACCATCTAAGAACTACATCTTGGAGCACAGAAGAAGGTAATAATGGTCTTGCAGTACTCATTTTTACAGACCATCCACTTCTCTCATGACCTTGCACTCTTCAGAAGAATAATTTTGCAGATTTTATTAAAAAAATATAAAAACGGTTGCAGAGATAGGGAAATGCTCTCAGTGCCAAGACTCTTGAGTTGCCAGGTCTGAGAAGGAATCCAGACTGACCAAGTGAATACATTTGCACATATATATACTTTTTTGCTTATTTAAAAAAAAAAAAAAACGGGGTAGAGCTTAAAAGATCAGCAAACCGAGCATTTGCTCAGGATGCAGTACCCTCCCATACAATACAATCACATCACGAGAATATCTGCGATACAAGTATCCCTTCACTGGATGGTCAAAGTTTACAGTCATCCCAGAAAGGAAGAGTGGTGGGTTTGTGTCTGGAGCAGTTTCAGTAGCAGGGGGCACGGACTCTCTAAGAAGCTTCTCTAGCCCCTGCGCCAAGTCAGACCCACCTCTGGCCAAGGCATAGCCAATCGGTGCCTCTGCAAACCCAGGTCAGTGCGTAAGGAGTGGAGAGAGGCGCACCAGAGCAGACATCCTCCTTTGGCCTGTGGTGAGACTGCCGGTTGAGCCTTTGCAGCCCTTAGAGATCGGCGGTGGAGAAAAGCCTGATCCGCAGCCTATGCTGCTAGAGCAGAGGACTGATCCTGAAGCAGACCTTGACTCTGAGAGGGGTCTGGGCTGGAGCAGTTCATCACTGGGAGGAGCACAGCCCACAGAAGGGACTCACACTGGTAGGAGTAGTTCATGGAGGAGTGACACCATACTACCACAGAAGGAAGGAGCAGCTGAAACACTGTGAAATAGACTGAGAGTTACAGCAACCCCCACTCCCTGGCCCTGGCACCACTGCAGGGGAGGAGGTAGCAGAGCTGGGCCCAGGAAGAAGGGAGGTGTGGGGAGAAGGTATAAGATCTGGTTCTGTTTATCACTGTCCTATTCTGATTGAATTAGTGAATTGGTGGTGACTTTGTTTAAATTAAATTGATTTTTTTTCCCCAAGTCGAGTCTGTCTTTTGCCCATGACCATAACTGGTGAGTGAGCCCTCCCTGTCCTTTGTCTTGACCTTTAAGCCTTCTGTTGTATTCTTCTCTTCCACATCCCACCGGAGGAGGTAGGAGTGAGCGAGTGGCTGCATGGTGCTTTGTTGCCAGCTGGGTGAGAAGGATATTAATAAAAGGGAGGGAAGGGCTGATCTTGATTAACAGCTAAAGAAAGGTGAAGGCAGAGAAGAAATGCAGAAGAAAGAACAAGGAGAGACAACAGTCCTGGGAGCAACACACTGGAAAAGGCAAAATCTGCCTAAGTAAAAGAATTCTGAATCATTCAGATGATTGAAAGTGAAAAGCATGTATCGGGTACATTTGTCTTGCTTACGCACACAGGCAAGGAAAGGCTGGGTGCAAGTGCCTTATGCACATTTCAAGGAAAGCCCATTTCCAAGACAAGCACTCGCAATACAAACACCCAACGTAAATACATACGCAGAGAACACAAAAGGAAAACCTGAAGCGAGAAATATTATGCAACCCAGGAACACACACCAACACATAGTCCCCACCAGCCCCAGGGAAAACAACAGATTTGAAAAACAGCAGTGAAAAAAAATCCACCTTCTGAACACGTAAGTTTGGTGACGAGCATTTAATGCAATTAGCCAAATACCTGTAGTGAATATCCATACCAGCAAGACAAACAGCAATAAATAGCAATAAACAATCACGATTCCCTTTGGCATCCTCATTTTCACAGGATTCTCCAGGTACAAGCCTGGGAGCAGTGCAAGTGAGGGAGAGGTACAGTAGTGCCAGGCTGAAGCAGCTCGAGTTGCTCGCCAGCCTTTAACTCCAGCTGCTGCAGTTCCTTCTTTTCAGCTCCTGCAAAGCTAGAGTAAAACTCCAGCTCAGCGCTGGGAATCCGCACAGGTTCAGCTGAGGCTGGAGAACAGCTGTGTGCTGCAGCTCCACCCCACTACATAATCATTTTCATTTTGACATTAAGTTGCCCATAATGGACCTGTTTTATTTGGTATAACCAAACTGGTTACAAACAGTTATTCTCATAAACAAGAATCAACCTGCAGTGAATGCCAGTCACGGCTGGATGTGAATCAATTGACACCTCCACCCACCCCCACCCCCCAAAAAAAAATCTACTACCAATAAAAATAACTGTAAGGCAAATTTCTATTGAATTAAACCCACTCTGTTCTAAATAAAATAAGTGAACAATCAACTGTGGAAAGAGTTTAAACAAAAAAATCTGAAAAAAATGTGCTTAAAGCCAATACTACAGGTTGGACTGGCACTAACCACATTTACAGGGAAAGACTGAGACGGCACCTTTCTGGACCCCACTTCAAAGTTTTGCCATCTCCCAGCTTAAGTTAATAACAAAATCCCAAAGGGGAGATCACTTGCAAGTACTAAAACTACTTGAAAAACCAGTAGTACTTCAGATTCAAAGAAGGTGTCTCGCACAGACTCAGAGCCTGACCCTCAGAACTACAAACATAGCAGTAAGGTGAATTTAAACTCAGTCCGTCTATACGCAGCCAATAATGAATACAAAGCATGATGAACAGAAACAGCTTCAAACATTTCAGCAAAGAGTGGTGGTGGTGGTGGTGGTGGTTCAGACTCACAAAACCTGGTGACGACGTAACTCCACTGATCAGGTCTCACGATGAGAAGAGCAAGGGTTGCTGCTACTATCTGCCCAAAAGGCAAGTAAGAGTACAATCCCTCCACGAGCACAGAGTGCAACCATGGTCCTTATCACGTTTATTCCCTGAACAGGACGTGATCAGAAGTTAAAGTGACTGTTACCAGCATATTGTTGGTAAAGAAACTGCTGACAATGATTTCACAAGCAGCTTCACATCAACATCGGGACACAAAAATTTACACTGCTTAACAGCAATCACCCACCACTGCTGCAAGTCCTCCAAAGAAGCTGCCCCAGCACACCAACCATCAGGCACCAGAACAACAGGCCACAGTCAGTGCTATCGAGATCTACCAAAGTGGTCCAGTTTAATAAACTAACTTATTAGCCCTGATCACACAGACAGATTCCTCTCTCATGTAGTCTCCATTCCAGGCGAAGGCAGCATAACAGTCTCGGACTGAATTCATGGACCTCTAGACAGACGAGCATCGCCCTTCCAATTATCTTCTCCCAAATAAGATGCTGGGACAGATGATGACAGGAAATAACTGGTTAACAGCATGACTTTGAAAGACCATTTCCTGAGAATCAGCCTGTTTTTCAAAATCATCAGCATCTTTCCCAATTAATTCAGACACGGACAATGGACGTCAATCACCGCATAAATGAGCTGGTACTTGCTAAAGCAACTACAATAGTGGACCAAAAACACAAGTATTTGGCGGTAGGGAATTCAGACAGTCAAAATGCATTCTTGTCAGAGTCTAAATTAAATCCAAAGAGCAACAGCCCATCAGTAATCTCCAAGTTTCACAAACCAACGACCTGAGGAACTGTCCCAGCATCAGCCTGCATTATCTACACAAAACAGGTAATTTCTTCTCAGCTCTGTCTTGTGTATTCAGGCTCCAGACTGACCAAGAGGGTTCAGCAAGACTGTTCTTTGTTGTGCAAAACCGAGACAATATGTCTTCACTTCAGACACATCTCTTCTTCCTGCCCATACATACAGTCAAAGCAAACTATCAGATGCCAATCAGGACTTTAATTGTCCTCCCCTTAGATACACAACCTAGCTGGATTAATTCCTAGAGACTCCCCTTAGACCCATGGGACTTCTTGCCAGGGCTACAGGGATAAGGAACCAGGTCCAGAAGTCCACAATTCTGACTAACAGCTGATAAACATCAATAAACCCACAACCACTGACATGTAAATATCTAGATTAATTCCCAAAGATGAGAACCATAAGCAGCGTTTGCTGTGGCTCAGCAAGACTCCTTAGCAGACGTACTGATCTATACACTGACAAAATCATAAAGAATGGACCGATTCCAACTCAGGCACTGAAAACAGCCAAATGCCTTCCGTAGAGGGTCAAAGAGGAGGTCCAATCTACCCACCTCATCTTAGTTTTGCAAGAGGGAAAGGATTCAACTGGAGCACTGCACAGAGTAATTATTCCGTAACAGGTAGCATCACCTAACAAATTTTAGCAACACATGCAAGACGAGATGTGTCACAGTGTGTGAAGGAGATCAACACTGTTCATGGCAGAAATAGCAACAGTTTTAGAAACTTGTTATTTTTAAAAGCGGGGAGCACCTTCTCTAACCTAGCCTCCCCACCCCAATGCTCACCTTTTGTATACAAAAAAAAAAAAAAAAAAAAAAAAAGGAAAAAATCCCCCCCCCTGCCAATCAAAGCACCCCCAAATACACTCAATCCCCCCCCCAAGGCTCACCTTTTTTATAAAAAAAAAAAAAAAAAAAAAAGACAGTGAAGAGAAAATGCATATTAGTGAACATCTCCAGCTCCTATTAACTCTGTCTCTATATCCTCCCCACTCATCCAATACAAAACCACCTCTCTGGAGGAAGCTGTCTCCCAAGCACATCAGAAATAACAGAAAACATCCATCACTATGCAGCAGACCTTCTTCCAAAGTACACAAAGCCAGGAGAGCATGTTAGGACACACAAAAAGGGGCTGATGAAAGCAACCCACATCACCAGGTTTGTCACAGCTACCACTGTGTCTGAACACAGGAGACACACGGGCAGGCAGTGTTTTCTGCATCAGGGACAAGGTTTCACACTTACCCAGCTCCCTACAGGGGAGTGCCACGCTCCAGCGGGGCGGCCGGGTACCTCTGCCATGAGGCATGCCGGGGCATCACAGCACAGCGGCTGCCAGCAAGCTGCACCTTCAGGACACCTGAAACAGGAAAAGAGTGAGTCCAGAGTGAATGTGCCAAAGCCCCTTTTGAAACTGGCATTGACAGCCTCCCACAGGCAGCTGCCGTACTGCCTCAAATAAACTCAAATAACTCAAATAACCCTGCAAATAACACATCAGAGTTGACTAACCAAAACATTGTTCTTTAAAATGCAATTACAGCTGGAAGTATGAACAATTTAACAGCTATATGCACCAGAAAATACTGCAATAATCTCAAAACCAAGTATTTTTAACCCAGTAGCCATGCCTTGCAGCAGCTGTTAGCAAACAGATGCTCAGACTTTTAAAGCATCAGGGGCCCTTCAGTGTTTCATCAAAGGCAGAGCTGACATCAGCCTGAAGAAACTGCAAGCTCCCAGCATTTGTAACACTATCATCCAGCTTTATTTCACTAATACTCATTTTCAAGCTTCATCCATTTGTAAGTCACTTCTAGCCATTTCAAATAAAACATTGTGTCTAGGAGCAAGAAAGTTAAAAAGAACAATAACATTATTTCCAATCATTTCAGAATAATTCCAGTGTGAGTTTAAAGATTAATAATACAATTAATGCAATTTGGGTTTGAGCTGACAATCCCTTGAAATAATGAGCATTATCAAAAGTACAACGAGCAATTGATGTGACTACAAGAAGGCTGAGATACAATAATGCAATTTGCCCTTTAACTTGCATCTGAGAGGGGTTTAAGTGACAGTTCCCAAAGGTAAGGCCAACAGTCCATATTCACAGTGTCTTTTTGGTTGATAATAGTAGCCTATGCTCTCTCAGAACTTCAGAAGTAGTTTTGAGAACACTGCTTAACAACAGGGAATCACTGGGCACATCTGAAAACCACTGGCTGCGTGAGCGAGTCTCAGACTACCCAAAGAGGGAGTATAAGGCGGAATCCCAGTTCCTATGCTTCTCCTTGCTGCAGTTTCCCAGCAAATGAGCGTGGCACTGGAACGTTGCTTCAGTATTGCCTCCAACATCCACATCAAGATCCACAAGTGGCATTTTTCAGTACAACCCCAGACAATCCATTAACAAGAACCACAGATTCACATCTATGATTAAAAGTGCTGACATACTTGAAACATGTACAGGTAAGCGAGCCAGGAGAAGGAACAAAAACCAGAAAGGGATGCTGGGCTTAAGTCTTTCAAATTGAGAATGGCAACACTGCTTACTTAAACCTGAATGCAGTCCATACACAATCACAACTGGCATAAGCAGAGTCTTTTGTATAGACTATACTTGATCAAATCAGGTTAATTTCACTATAAAGTTGGAAAAGAATTACTGGTTTAAAAAGTCATTAAAAATATCCATTATCCAAAAATTGCCGTGGTTTGATGAGAACACAGTTCATTCTTCATACAAAACAGAAGAGGCTAAATTGCTTAAATACAAAAGATAACTCAAATTCGACTACCAAGCTGTGCCCGGCAAGTCTGTAATAATTGCATACAGAACACAAACATGCTTTCTTGAGAACTCATAATATCTAATCAGCTGTAATTGTAAATTTTATTTTCCATTTGTAAATTACCGAGGAAGATAACTAGAGAACAGGGGATATAAAACAATATTCTGTCTGGGGATATTTTGCTAAAACATAAGCCACTACCCACCCCTTCTCTAATGCCTGCAAGGCTCTTCTGCTTCTGAACTTACTTTAATTGTTAGCTTCTCTTTGAAGGTATTTCAGCTACAATGCAAGCAATGCTCTAATGAATTCTCAGCTCTGTGCTATTTTTCCTAAATGGTTCTTTTACATCATCTACCAATCTGGATGCTGAGATGTAGTTTCTATGCTCATGTGCATCTTTGTTTCTCATGAAATGAGATGTTTCAAAGTTTCTAAAAAAAAAAAAAACAACTAAAAAACCAAAACACCACCAAAAAAAAAATCAAAACATTCACACATTCACGTCCTACAGGTTTGTCGTTTTCTCACAGGAACATGTTTTGGCACTGAATCCACCTGACCAGTTTCTGTCCAGTCCTGCTAAGCCGTGCAGTGCCACCAGCAAGCACAGCTCCTGCGTGGTCCAGGCAGCACCATGTCAACATACTTCACACCTCTCTCTTATAAGGTTCATCCCTTGGCAAGCAGATATGGTAATTTCTATTCCTTTCCAAACTTGCTTCTGCTAGCACTTATTTTTCAGATTCACAAGTAGTTGCCCCCATTCTGAGCGCCCCAAACGCCACCTGTCAACATACTTCACACCTCTCTAAGGTTCATCCCTTGGCAAGCAGATATGGTAATTTCTATTCCTTTCCAAACTTGCTTCTGCTAGCACTTATTTTTCAGATTCACAAGTAGTTACCCCCATTCTGAGCGCCCCAAACGCCACCAACAGCTGCACTAAAGACATGACGTACTGGGTACCTGAGCAGAAAGCAGTCACCTCATGCTTCGAGATTCCAGACACCACGGCTCTTACCGCTTAAGGGACACTTCTGACATTGTCCCATGCCAGGCCTTCCCTATGATATCATCTGCATACATTTTGCCACCCATTAAGGTCTCACTGTGACAGGGACCTTTCCAGAAGGTCATAGGCAGTGCACAGCATAGCATCCGCCTTTGTCTCCCGCTCCAGCAGTGACAGGCAGACATTTCAATGAAGGAAAACTTTTGTCAGCTGCATCTTTAAGCTGGACTACCCAAAATTAAATATGATTTGAAGGGGGAGTAATAGAAGAATCTACCATATTAAGTGATTAAAAAAAAAAAAAAGCTTTTTTCAAAGCCATTGATCAAGTGATGCAACAACCTCCTTTTACCAACCCTGCTGCAAGAGCCACACCAAACTCACTGAAAATACAAAGGCAAGCAAGGAGGAACAGCCAGGAATTCCCTCTATTCCACAGCACTCTGATAAATAATATATAGATGGGTGGATGAATTAAGCCATAATTAGCAATCTTTTTGACCCAGGTAGTCATCTTGTGTTCTTTCAAAAAAAGCAAGCATTTCCAGGCTGTAAAAAAGCAATGACAAAATGTCAGTTTTATGAAAAGAGCAGCTGACAATTTTGTACAATAAGTAATGCTATTTTATAGTAACAAGTACAACACCGGCAACATAGTAAAGTTAACATATTAACACTGGCAGAGATTATCTCTGTTCTCTATTAATCGGCACTCTTTATGGATGGTTATTTATGAAAATTAAGCATGAAGCTGAAAAGTTATCTATGGCCGTATTAGCAAACATCTGCTTGCAATTCTGATTTCATGTTTGCATGCCATTCTTGGAAGAGCAACCATTTTCAAGAAGTACCAGATGTGACCAAGTGTTCTTAATTGTGAAGTATTCGTTTTAGCAAGATAAAAGTTCAGTAAAAAAGCAAAGCCAGGAAAGAAATCATAGTCTCTGAACAGAGCAATTGCCTTATACTGCTCCTGCCACTGGGGAAAAGTCTTTCCAAAGAGGAAAAAAGGCAGTTCATTTAGTGGTGCCACTACATACTATTACTCTTCATTTTTAAGTCTGAAACATTCAAAGGAATAAACATGAACTCAGTTTCAACTTTAAAGCAGAGAAGTTACGCAATACACAAACTGAACCACCACCTCGGGTGGTGGGATTGACATGGTAGCCTTCAATCTCCAGTGGCAGGAGCTCAAGCAGCCTTCCACAAACTAACTTGAGGGATCTTGACTTGCTCCCCAAATGACCTCACCAATCTCTCACTACCCACAACAAGGAAGAAACAGTTAACTTTGCACTGGGAAAGTGCTGCAGGCAGCAGGCTCTCTGGGGAGGCTATAGGAGGGAATTAATGTTGATGGAACCAAGGAGGGAGGGGTTGTTGAATTCCTTCTTAGAGCCTTGCTATGTTCTACCTAGTTCCTAAAAATACAATTTCTGCACTTTCAAAATATTTGTTTCTTATATTTGATAGCTACACTCTTTGAATGAATAATCCTGTCAATATATTTGTATTACAATACAAAATGAAAGATGTACCCATACAGCTCCATTTTTTTACATATATACACACACACATACATTTGTAAGCATATACATTTTCTGTTTATAAACTACCATGAACTTCTTTCTTTGCAGAGACAGTGCTTTTGAAAATAAAGAAAAAAGAGAAATGTGATAATGAAATACTAGAGTGAAGGATTACAAGCTCTGCCAACAACATTAATTGGCCTGATTTGGGGACTTTATTACAGAGTGTCATTTTAAATAAGGGGTCCTGAATAAAAAAAAAAAAAAAAAAAAAAAGTCCTTTCAGGGTGGAAAGAAATGTGCTCCAAAGAAACATATGAGACTTCTGCATGTAAATGTATTCGGGCAAATAGGAAAAGGAAACCCAGAAGGCGTACAGCAGTACATCCCTCAGTCTCCAAT
>NW_010409807.1:27637-40437 GCF_000710305.1 Buceros rhinoceros silvestris
CTCTTCTAGGCTTGAAGATTACTCTTTCAGTGAATCTCTCATGCAAAATTCTGAGCAACACACTTCATTTCATCCCTAATAAATTTTCAGAGCAACACTATATCATACAAAGATTCAACTTCAGGAAAGCTTAGCTTTCCCAAATACCATATGACAAGAAAATGTTGCGCTCCCAAATTTCTCTTTGGGCTCCGGTTCTTCTAGGGTTTTTGGTTTGGGTTTTGGTGGTTTGTTTGGTTTGTTGTTTGGGGTTTTTTTTAATTAGCTCATAGATTTAATTCAATCCCAGACTGGCTAAATGACAACTCTCATAACATTCAAAGTAAAAATACAGGAGACAATCAAAGACCTGCATTATTAGCTGATGCTGCTCATACATCCTTGTATGTGAGGAACACTGATTATCACAAATCTCAAATATTAAAAAGTCATAAATTATCTCTTTACCTATAGAAAAAAGAGTTTGATATGGGAGACTACTGTTTCTTAAAATATCATCTTGGATCCTTTTCATGTTCCAAAAGTTTGAGGCATTCACTGAATAGACGATTTGTAGTTTGATGATTTCTCCATTCGATAAAAATATTTCTTAAACAATTAAAAATCTCATGACATGGCTTCTTGTGCTGGAGCTTTAAGACTACGAACTATAAGCTTCATAATGAAACTGCATTAAATTCTGTGTTCTGAATTGCCACTAATTTTTGTAATTAAACTATTCATTTAGAAAAAAATATGGCCAAATTTTTCAATTTATGATACATATTTCCTATTACTCTCCCACTCCATATCTGATTCCCTTCTAAGATATTCAACTTTAATTTACATGGAATGTAGCAGCTTTCTCCTCTCAAATATTTATCAAGGTTTTTTGACACCATATTTTTCCTAGCCAACTCACCAGTCTTTTGGTAGGAGGTAGAAATCCTCATAACTTCATAGTTTCTCAGATCATGGAAATTTCTGATATGCCCAACAAATAGATCGATAGGAAACAGAAAATTCTATTCAAATAAGAGAATTTGGAAATTAACACATGCTCAAGATTTGGAGGTTTTAATATATCAAGAAAAAAGTAAGAGAAAAGTAGATATTCAGCTATTTTAAAGTTATTAGAAGTTTTGCATTAAAAACACTAACATATTCAGAGATTGTGTTTAAGAAAAGGCGTGAGTCAGCTCCTTCTCACAATGCTCCTTTCCTTGTGATGAGGAAGCACAATCTGTTTTCCTAAATGACATGACATGGAGAGCAAAGAAAGGAGACGAACAACTGAACGCTAATTCAGTAGTGAATAAAGAGATCATCAAATCAAATTAAATTCTAAATATTGGAGCTTCTTTGTGCACCTCAGAAAACATGAGTTGCCCTGTTTTCTATGGCTCAGCAATGCTTTCTCATGTTTTGCTTTTCACTCTGTTGGTCCATTAGTTCACGCGCATTTTTAAGACTCAGATTAAGGCTCCAGAAGGGAACGTGCCACCTTCCACGCAAAGCCCTGGAAGGTGCAAGGGTTTCACCGTGGCAGCCCGGCGGGCAGGCAGCAGCTGGCAGCCAGGCAGCTGGCAGAGCTAGGTCACTCACCAAACCCCCGTGCATCCCAGCCATCGCCTCCCAACCTGCTCTTCCCAGCACTGGAACAGGATTTTGGTTTGGACAGGTTGCAGGCTTTTGGTTTAACATTTGGGACCTGAAGAGGATTTCTCACCATCACAAGAAGCAGAGGGAGGGGCAGGATTTTAAAAAGTGTATTTTCTCCTTTTTGCTTCCCTTTCCCTGAGGCAAAAGAATTCACACAAAGGACAAATGATGCAAAAATCTGCCACCACACAAGAGGCTGCCCTGAGAGAAAGGGATTCTGCTGAGTGGAGAGTTATGTCACATTAAGCTATATAAAAAGTAACTAATTGAACTGCACAGCTCAATCTAAGTAGGGAAGAGCCTGTTTCCCTTCCCATCCATGGGCCAAGCAGAGATGATGCCTGCAGCCACAGACAAAATGCAGAGCATGCCTTAAACTACCTATGCAGGAAGGAAACAGCGTGACGACTTTTCCTGTGACAAACAGGGTCAATATGATGGCGAAATGCAGAACAGACAGTAGCAACAGAGCCAAGGCAGAGGTACAGAAACACCAGAAATCATCCATTTAATGCAAAAGCACAACCAGATCTGAAATCCTTCCAGGTCTCTTCAGCAATGATGCGCACTTTTGTAAGTGAAAGTAGCTCTTCACATACTTTCTGCTTGAAATTAATACCTCCAAAAGGAAGAGTAGAGCAGAATAGCTTCCATTTTGGACATACGAAAGCATCCAAATACTGTTCCTTACACACCTCTGATCCCCCTACATCATTCCAAGTGTAAACTGAGGGGCCTTACACCCCAAGCTACCGTGCACAAGAACATTTGCATTTAGCTATGGTGCCCTGAAATCAGAAATCTAGACAAGAAAAGAACTGTTTTCAGCAATCAGATAAGCTATAAAGCTATTATAAATTCATATGGTTTAGGTCTCTGCTACTCTTTAAAATTCTTTAGAATAAAGAATACCTTTACTGAATTCCTCTTGCATAAGAGAGCAAGACAAGAAGTTAAACACATGTAAAAATGGGGGTTCGCTTCGGGGGGGGAGGGGCAGGGGCAACAGGACCCCATTCAGGATTGTCTCTGACTAGCATAACCCACCAAAGAAGAGAAAGGATAAATGAGACTTGTGTTTTAAATATTTACATTACTGTACTTCATATCTTTGTGTCTTAATAATTTTCAGCTTACTCGGTGCCCTTTACAGATATTTGTTCAGAATTTTTAAAATGTCAGCTATAAAAAAATAAAGCTAGTACGGAAAAGTAATACTTCAGAATTCATTAAAAGTTGCCAGCAACTCTAGAAGTCTGCTACATGCCAGTAGCCTCCATAAGAAAGAGACTGTTGTTCTTGCCCTGCACACAACGCCCCACGTAACCTTTAAAACTCTGTTGGATGCAAAAAATAGCATTGATCCCAGAGCCCCGAGAAACAAGGCCCTGCAAATAAGAGAGCTAAGCCACAGATGTCCTGTCAAGGACAAATCCTGCCTTGTGCGCTCAGCCAAGAGCGGGGGGCAGCAAGGGGGCCCTGCGCACCCCACGTGGAGCTGCTGCGCTCTCTCCTGGGACCTAGGAGGACTCCAGCAGCAGCCCTGCCCGCTCCCGTTCCTCCCTTGCCATAGCACATGAATCCTG
This sequence comes from Buceros rhinoceros silvestris, assembly GCF_000710305.1. NCBI lineage: Eukaryota > Metazoa > Chordata > Aves > Bucerotiformes > Bucerotidae > Buceros > Buceros rhinoceros. The sequence continues at coordinate 30,865 of NW_010409807.1, forward strand.
AGTTTAATAAGTGGCAACACACACTGAACTCCTCCCTGTGCCTCAGATCTCCTGCCCCAACTTCCAATTGACCTCACCCTCCCAGCAGAAGAGTGACAGTTCTCTTCCCAATCCTCCCACAAATATGAGTGGGATTTGCTCCTTCATAGTCAAAAAAACCCCTAAAACAGTTAATTGCTGTGCTGGATACTAGTGAATGGTCTAATTTATTGTGAATGATATAAAGCATTCAGAGGTCTGGTCTTTATTGCGCAATTCAGAGACCAAGCTCTGTGCCAGAGACCCTAAAGAGAATCCCATAAAAGAATAGGTTACAAGACTTGCATTATGAAAACCCAGAAGTACAGTAATAGGTTCTTAATATCTACCCACAGAAGCAGCTAGTTTAAAAAGTAAATCTGTAACGTTTAGCATAAATGAGACAGCACCTTGAAACTCGTAAAAAATTAAAAAGTTAACCTGCCAGTGTAGCTGCATCTACAAGTAACCGAGGAAAGCACAGTGACCTTGGTCAGGCAGACACAGAAGAAACATTTCTCCTGTGGTAGGGATACACTTCTTAGCTTAAAACAAAGTAAAACCAGAATTAACTGATGCTCACTGCATCATTTAGAAACTTTTAGATGTCATACTGCAATTTCAGTAACAACATCAGAAACTAGTAAACACTCACAGGTTGTTAAACACCAAAACAATACAACTCCAACAATTCCAGTGCACGCTGGTGCTCCATTAACATTAAAGCAAACCTCAAAAGAAAAAACGTCTCTCACACCTAGACTCATCTGCCTCCAAGTTTTGCCCTCAAGTTTTCCCTCATCACGCTCCATCCATTCGAGCTCAGAGGGGAGCTCAGACACCAGGCTGCATGCAACCCCTGCCTTTTCAACAGCTGTGTCATTTAGCTGCTCTGAGGATAGCTATTGATGCTTATTAGCATGCTGCCAGCTGACGTATCCATCATTAATGCCGTCAGTGAAAACGGCAGCAGTTAGAAACTTCAGAGTAACACAGATAAAGCCTGAGAGGCTGCATCCACAGCTGAACTGAACTCTGGCTCAGTGACATTAGCACTCATTGGTCCATTCTCCTGTCGTTGCCACCATGCTAAAAAAAAAGGAAATAGCTTTATGCTCTCCTGCCTCCATGAATGTTGAAGTTTGTTCACCCAGCTGCAGAGTTTCAACAGAAGACACATAAACAACCCGCAGCAACTTAAAAGACACTCAGGTACAGGAGATGTGGCTTACCTAGACATTGCTGAATGTCTGTTCCATTTTCATGCCAAGTAATGCCGGAAATGCTAACTAGGGGCTGAAGAGTAGTAATTCCCTAAATGACCACTCACGCGACAACTATTACAGAACTGCTAGTCTGAAGGCTGCAACCTACAAGGTAACTTGAAACACTACTCAAAGTGCTTCTAACTAACCTGCTCGTCTTTGAAGCAAAATGATCCATACCATTCATAATCAGGTCCCAAGTTTCACAGAAGCAAAGTCAACAACTAAACATTCACTGGCTTTTCTAGCTGCACAACACAAAGCGACAAAGCTGCAGGAACTAGGTCCTGGTCTCAGCCTCACATACTGCTTTGTAAATGCTAGACTTTGGACTTCTTGCACACCCAATACTTGGCATTGCCTCAGATGCCTAAGCTCCATGGAGACAGGATATCAAACATAACCCACACGCGACATTTCCTCGCACTCTGCACCTCCTGCCCCAGGAAGGAGGTTTTAGCTTGGATTCTGAGGCACACATTTTCTCTGCATGCAAAAGAAACAGCCCAAGCACACAGGTGAAATACCTCAGCCAGACAACTGATCCTCCTCTTCAAAAATTAAATTGAAGAAACTCCTGCTACACAGCACAGTGAAGGCAAGATCTAACTCAGAAGCACACATGAACCATACAGGTTAGAGAAACCCATAAAGCTATTTTCACTGTAAGTGGAGTCAAGCAGCAGCACAGCTCATCCTAAGAGGTTGCTAGGCTCCATTCTTGGACTTTTTCAAGACTTTACTGATTCAAGCCCTGAGCAACCTGGTCTGATATCGCAGCTGTTCCTGCTGTGAGAAGGGGGCTGCTCTAGAGATATTCTGAGGTCCCTTCCAGCCTTACGATACATGCCACAACATGTCATGCAACTGGACCTTGATGCTATTCTAGCCTCTGGAAGGTACCATTATAGAGTTAACCACAGATTAGTAGAAACTGCTTCCATGAATAAGACTTTATGTTTTACCATTTTTAAAGTACCAACCTGGCCCAAAATATTCTTTATTATGGGGAGGAGGTAATGCAAATAATTTTGAAAAGACTGTCAGCTAGATCCTGCTGTTCTCCAATACGATTTCTGAAGTAAGATGCTTGAAAAAATCAATATATGTATAAAATACACTGTCTTCATTAAACTTTTCCCTAACTCCAAAATAAAATAATGAACTGCTTCTGCTGGAAACCAACCAGATAACAGACCACAACTCTTTTCTTCTTAAGAATAGAAAAAGATTTTTGTTTGCAAAGAGTCACAAAACTATGAAATATGACTTTGTGATAAACATTAACTTTGCTAAATAAGAGACTGCATTCATTTAAAGTCCCATATTAGGGAAACAATGTTGCCTTTTTATGGCTATCTGTTACATACTAGCTGAATTTCAATGATCAATTGTAATTCAGCACCATATCATCTATTTACATCCGCTGTTCTCAGCCAACTGCAGATTACTGCACACTCCTGAAAAGTTTGGCCAGGATTTCAGCGTACTTGGCAAATGCACACTGGCAAGCTCTTTGCCAGTTAAAGTCTTTATAACGCCTATACCACCACATACGAGACTGCTCAAAATGGGACTGGACAAAATACAAAAATCTTACAGTCATGCTTATAATACGCAACTCCTTTGCACTCCTCTTCAACTTTGCTTCGCTGATATTTCGGTACCATACTACAACTACCCCATCAAGTCTTTGAACTGAAGATGTTTAAGTATTAGCTCAATATTCCAATTGTGTTAAAAGAGGATTATCCATACTAAAATATGGCTTAATAGAACAAATGTTACAACAGAAAGCATTTCCTAACTAAATGCATAATATGGGTCCAGCCATAGTACTAACTGCATACTCCATGACTAAGTAACGAATACATATAACCCATCCTTATGGATTTAAAAATTAAGACAAATAATTCTACAAAACTTTTTCCAGCAAACATTTCCAACTAACCTCCAAATGAAGTCATAGCTATAAAGGATAGAAAATAATTCCGAATCACAGAGTTTAGACTCTTGCCAGACAGAACGCAGTGTCCAAGGAAGGACTCATTACTAAAGCAATACTCAGTCTTAAGTGTCTTGAAAGTCCAGTTCTGTTTAATGCGACCCCAAGATAAACCTGTAGCTTTTCCCCACTGGTACCCCAACATCCAACCACAAAATAAAGCTGAACTTTTGACATGCCTGTAGAGGGTCTTCTATTATTCTATTTTATGCAATTCTGCAGGAAAAAGATGATTTAAACAGCAAATAGTGAGCCAATTATGAGAAAAAGTTCACGCTGCTACATTTCACTTTTAAGAACCTTCCTAAGTCAAAAAGCTATGCACAATTAGTTGTTAAAACAATTAGTAAATGCCTAATTTGAAGCAGTCTTGCATATTATGCTGTACATTATACACAAATTATGCAGCGAGACTGAAGTTATGCAATATAGTTTCAGTGAATTCTAAGAAAAGTACGGAACAAGGTAGCAATGTTAGTCATGCAGTAACACATTTCACAGCCTGCAACATTTTTTAGATTCTAAGAATGCATCACAAACTGCAAATTAGTAAATAAATACATATTTCCTTTGTTCTCCAGAAATTCTCTGAGACTTAGGACTCCAAATAGAGATATCTATTTGAACTGCATATCCAGACATGGGAACAGAGAGATGGAGCACACACAAGCATCAGCCGGGTCAGCCCTAACGTCACACCTGGAGAGAAAAGGAGCAGGAGAGATGAATGTATGCTGGGATGTCCAGAACTCCTAAATCTGACAAGACTAAGTTGCATTCTTCCAAAGTTAAAGGGTTCTTTAGCCAGTAGTGCAAACAGGGCTTCCATCTCCAATAAATACATATTTCCTTTGTTCTCCAGAAATTCTCCTCTGAGACTTAGGACTCCAGCTATAGAGATATCTATTTGAACTGCATATCCAGACATGGGAACAGAGAGATGGAGCACACACAAGCATCAGCCGGGTCAGCCCTAACGTCACACCTGGAGAGAAAAGGAGCAGGAGAGATGAATGTATGCTGGGATGTCCAGAACTCCTAAATCTGACAAGACTAAGTTGCATTCTTCCAAAGTTAAAGGGTTCTTTAGCCAGTAGTGCAAACAGGGCTTCCATCTCCATCCTCATAAAGGATATGAGCATGAGCACAAGAAACATCACAATCCTCTTCCGGCATACAGATCACAAGAAAATGGAATGAAAGGGAAGCAGGCTGAAGAGTAAACTTTGTGAGTTTGAGCAGCACAGAGACGTATATAGCACCTTAATAATAAGCAAACCCCAGAAGTTTTTCGTGGTGGTGGGTTTTGTTTGTTTGTTTTCAATTGCATCCTTCATCAAGTACTCATCCCTAGTCACAAAGCTTGTGAGGACTCCTCTAAAATTGCATCTCAAAGAAAGCCACATCTTTTTTAGTAATACTGACTGAGCACTGGCACAGGGTGCCCAGGGAGGCTCAAAAGCTACCTGGACAACCAGCTCTAGGTGAGCTTGCTTGAATAGGGATGTTGAACAAGATGGTAACCTTCAGAGGTCCCTGCCAACCTCAGCAATCCTGTAATGCTTGCAACCAAACTCCTACTGACTTCTACAAAGGCGCTGTTCCATGTCTCACCATTCTCAAAGAAGGGTCATCGAAAAGTAACAGCCTCCCCTGCATCAACTACAGGCTGAGAGAGTTGGGGTTGTTCAGCCTGGAGAAGAGAAGGGCCCGGGGGATCTTATTGCAGCCTTTCTTTACTTAAAGGGGGCTTATAAGAAAGATGGGGGCAATCTTTTTATCAGGGCCTGTTGCGACAGGACAAGGGGTGATGGTTTGAAACTAGAAGAGGGTAATGGTTTGAAAATAAGAGGGGAGATTTAGACTAGACAGAAGAAATTTTTTACAATGAGGGTGGTGAAACACTGGCACAGGTTGCCCAGAGAGCTGGTAGAAGCCTCATCACTGAAAACATTCAAGGTCAGGTTGGATGGGATTCTGAACAACCTGTTCTAGTTGGTGATGTCCTGCTCACAGAAAGCACATTGGACTAGATAACCTTTAAAGGTCCCTTCCAACCCAAAGCATTCCATGATTCATAAGATCCACAAACTGATTTTAGTCTATACTGCATAAAAAGAAAAAAGTAAAAGAAAACCACATACATACAAATTGCACTTTAGAAACAAGGAGTTTGGGTCCTGAAGGAAAAAGATGCAGAATACTACTGGAGGAAGGAAGAGATACAAGGAAAGGAACTACGTGGTAACAGATACAAAAACTACACTGTATTAAAAAAAAACAAAACACCACACCACCAAAAACTACCCATGGTCCACAAGACTTTACAGACTTATCATTAAACTGCACAAACTCAAACACTGTATCAAGTGATTTGCAGATACTCCAATGAGTCAGTGAAGGGTTTCCTGAGAGGTTTTCCATGGGGAGCTAAAGGAGGATTTGTTTCCCTTCCCCCACCCAAGGAAACTGGAGGAAAATAGATAACAACTAATCATTTTAATATCCCCTTAATCCAAAAAAGACAATCTTTACCATCAAAGGATATTTCTGGAGAGACCACTGCACTGTCCCAATCCATTCTGTCCCTGTCACAGAAGCAGTTTCTTCTCCTTGCATGACTCGCCGCCCTGGCACAAATAATGTTATTACCCCGAGATCTGGCAGCATACCTCAGTGTTAGCAACAAATATCTCCATGTTTTCCTTGATTTTTTTTTTTTCACATGTTTAGAGTTATTTCATTTCATGCTGGCTTGGAAAACTACTGTTCAATTCTTTAATGAATTCTGACACATTCAAGAATATAGCCAATTCCAGCTTAGATGAAAAATGGAAGAAACACTATTATTCAACTGTGTCAAGGAAAAAAAAAATTGAAGCAGTCTTGCATATATAAACTATGTATACAAGTTCCCAGACATCTTTAGTGAATCCAAATGTACGAATACAAATCTAGAGAGACTTACAGATAAACTTAATGTCAAGCATTATGTGCAAGACTTCACTGGATGAAGACCAAAGGACCTCACCTTTTTCAGTCAGAAGGATTTAGATGTTGTATGACAGAAGAATATCCCTTTGCACTACAGCACACCACGTTCAAGGAAAAGCGATTTATTTTTTTTCAGAATTAAAAAATCAGCGATGCCTAGCTGGAAAGCACTCTTTTGGAAGAGGTCCAAGGGCCCAAATAATTGCAATGGACTAGAAAGGTCAGCAATTTACATTCCAGCCAGGCTATTTATGAGGAAAAGTAGTTACCACCAAATGACCTTTGAATGCGCAAGTTGCCAGTTTCAGTACCATTGCTGGAGCGCAAAACAGACACCATGACAAACCACTCACGTGGACTACTACAGCAGAAGAGTCCAGGATTGAGGTAGTGCACAAAATTAATCAGTTACCAGAAATGAACTAAGATAACTAAAGCTGGGTCTGCAATACAATTCCTCTCTACAGGCTTGAGCTTCTGCCCACCACATCAGTGTCATCTGCAGATCTTCATAAGGAATGGTAAGTAAAAAAAACCTTTCATCCTCCATCAGATTTTTAACGCATTATGATTTGATCTAAGTGGTGGGTCCTTTTTCCCTGCCAGCTAACATTAGTTCCACCCCACTTTTCCAGTTACTTCTTCAGTTCCCTCCCTCTCAGCTTGCTTTGTATCCTCCGCTTCTTCCTTCAGTGCGTTGTCCTTTTTCTTAGTCCCATATTTGCCATCCATAGTCCTTCACTGCTTCTATCTTAACTTCTAATAGCCCTCTGCAAACAGATAAACTGATTAATCAAGATAACAATTATAAAAATAAGCAAGTCTTATCTTTAAGACTTCTGTATCTATTAATAATCTTTATGAATCTTTAAGGTTCTCAGCACAGGCAATCTTTTCCCCACAGGTATGTAAAAATCCCAAGTGTAATAAGGATGCAATAGAACATCAGGTGAAAATTAAACCACGACTGAGAGTTAGAACAGGAATTAGAACTAAACATCTTCATTTTCAACTCTGAGTTAAAGGCAAGCTTCAAAATCATTAATGCCTCCCTTTGCTTACAGCAAGAGGTCACAGCAAATGCCAAACTCAAGAGAGCTGTTCAATTAAGGGCAACCTTACAAAATCCAAACTATTACCAACAGCAGACTAGACGTCATTTCCCCCTCCCCACCCACCCCCCCCAAAAAAACCCAACACTGCCTGGACAGCAGCTATTACACAAGACTTCACACTAGAAAGCTGCCAAGCTTTAACCTTCAATGAAAGGAAATTAATTTATTCTCTCAAGAAACAATTCTGCCACACCAGAGTACTGGCCTCCTTAGGAATATGGCAGGCAAAAAAGTAAGCTAAATTTTCTGACCTCTTCCTATAGCCTAAACCAAAAACTACACATACAGAGTAACAGCACAGTAATTTGTCACAGAGCAACAAACGGGAGACTGCTATTTCAAACACCAAAAGCAGGTAGGTAGCAAGTTAGCTATTCAGAACATCTATCTGGTTTATAAAACAAACTAACAATAAACCAAACCAAAAAAAACCAAAACGCAAAAGTCATGGTGAATAGGAATCAAAGGCAATGCTTTTAGGAAGGAGGGGGGAGCATATTCCAGAAAAAAAAAAAAGATATCTAAATGCAGTAGTTTTTTTCAATGGCAGTTTTATTGTTGAACATTGAATGCTTCAGAAAACACAGTTGGTCTAAACTATAGCAAATTGTCAAAACAGTTTTAAAATAATTCGTCTGCCATACAGGAAAAAAGAGCACAGAATTGCAGGCACAGAAGCATTAAAAATACCCAGTACTAAACCTCCTCCTCCTCTAACTTTGCAGTGATCTGTGGATAAAGGTTCTCTAAAACCCACAAGCCTGAGCTATGACATTACAACAACCTTTGGGCCTATAGACATCAGTCAGAGTTCCAGCTATGCAGGGTATGAAGTCAGAGCGAGTTTCTGGCTGCCGAAGGAGTTGTGCACTGTTAACGCAGCACCCTGGACACCGTACCTACCACAAGACAAGCTGTGCGCACAGAACTTCCTGCAAGCATTAGTTTGGGGGTTATCAAAGGAATTTGAGATTACCTTATATTTCTTGGTAAACATACACTTAAGGAAAAAGAAAAATAAAAAAGCCCCGTTATATTTAGTCAGGGAACTTCTAGCTGGGTCACTGTGCAAAAACGTCATTCTTGGAGACCTAAATGACATAGACGTCTACGCACTGCATACTCTCTACGCTTTGCTTCACACAGTTCACAAGATCAGAAAAAAAATAATATGGTTTTGATTTTCATCTCTAACTTGCAGAAAGTCGGTTTACTAAAAGTCTACAAGATTACATCTTAATGTTTGATATTATGCAATACTTTGTCTAATAGTCTAACTATTCTTTCACAATAAGAAAAAACTACTGCCCACACAGCCTTTCTGAGCAACTCGAGACATGCAAACCATCAGCTGGTGATTTCCCTGGGCAGTACACAATGCTCATCTGCAGAGCTCTGAACAAGTATTTTGAAGGTGTCAGGACAGAGGAGGAACAAGAAATGAAAGTGAATTAAGAATGACTGATTTTAAACAGCAGCACAAAACTAAAGCACTACACATGACATTTAAACATTCTGAGAAACCTGGATCACCATGCTCATCCACACTGCACGCAGGGGACGGATTTTGCCTAACACAGACAAGACAAATTCTGTTATTCTTGTAGTTAACAATAGCCTTGTTTTAACTCCAGAAGCAGCAGCAGAAGCTGGCCCTCAGGTGACAGCAGACCATACCTCAGGGCACACACATGAGCAAAGACACAGGCAAACCACCTCACTGAGCATCTTCCACCCCCATATGGTCCTGCGAGCAGGGCAGTGAGCCAAGGCTTGGAGACCCCGCACTTGGGTTGTCTGTAGAGCCGTGCTTTCGTCCTCAGGGCTCAAAGGAAAAGCTTCAGACCCAAACTGCACATTCTTAAGGATCGGGGTTTTTCCCTCCAAAGACCACGGTAATTCTGATGTGGAAAGCTTCAGACTACAGTCAATGCATGCAATGCAATACACACTTACCCCATCCCCTTCATATTTTGGCGGAAAAGTAATTTTTGGCGGTACCCTATGCTTACCAATAAGTAACTTCTAAGTCTGACATACTCCTAAGTTACTTACAGGCAGAAGACACACAGAGGTACGCACAGGGACAGCCAGAAGTATGCGGCGCTACCGAACCACCCGGGGCCGGCTGCCGCCGGAGCCCCGGCCGGCTCTCAGCTGCCCTGCTCGCTCCCTG
>NW_010409808.1:0-25696 GCF_000710305.1 Buceros rhinoceros silvestris
TTCAACCAGATGATTCTGTGATTCTGTAATACTCTTAGGAATAACAGAGCACTAGAACTTAGTATCATTGTCTCTAGAATTCTAAAACAAGGTAAATATAAAGTTGTTTAACTACCTGCTAATAGACATTTTGTGATTATTGTTTACATCTGACTTATTGTCAGAGGAAAACAGATGGGAAACACGGAATCAAACTTTGATGAAAAGCTTCACTCACGATCCTCGGAAACATGAATTAGTAAATCTGATTTCCACAAAACGGTAGAAAGGAAAAATCTTGATAATGAATAAATTTAATAATGCAGTGAGGAATATGATATATTTGGGAGCAGACTTTTCATGAAAACCATAGTTTTATTTGAGAAAAGAATAAATGGATATGTGGATATGGCTGATCCAAAGAATGTAATGTGTGTGGATTTTCAAAAAGCATTTGACAAAATCTTTTAAAGAAACTAAGCACAGATTTTTTCTTACGGATTAATGGGTGATCAAAGAAGGTTAGAAACAAATGACATGTTTATACGATGGAGAAATGGAGAAGAGTTAGGTATCGAAAAATTTGCAAAATCTTCTTAAAATCAGCACTGGGACATACGTATGTTCAGCATAGTCTGGATCTAAAAATGAGGGTGCATGTGTTGTCAGTCAATGTTAAGTCTCTACATAGTATAGACATTTTTGGCATAGTCTGTTTTGAAGTTGACTCTTGAAGAGCTACAAAAGTATCTCAGAGTCGTGAACAGCTAGAGAATAGCTTAACATCTCAATTTAAAATTCAATGTCAGTGAAAGCAGGGAATTGTGCACAAAAAATTAAGTTTCGCTCCAGGCAGACAGTCATGGGTTATAAACATATTTTTATGAGATATAATCATTGTGGGTTGTTCTCTGAGTGCATCAACATAATACTCAACAATTGTGAAAAAGGTAAATAGATCTCCACCTGACTGAACAGAGTGACCTGAAGAGGTGGGGTGGGCAATAGGCACAAGTTCCTGCCCAGTGCAGCAGGTGCATCCCCTCAGCAACAGCCTCACCTTTCCAGATGCCCTTGCTCAACAAGTATGAGGCTTTGCAAGTGGAACCTAACATTAACAAGGATGACAGTTCTTCTAGCTTGGAAGAATTGCCAAGGTTAGGTCAGCCTATGCCCAGTATCAAAACTGCTTCATGAAGAAAAAAAGACAGGTTGTTGTCATAGATGAGTCCCTTCTGAAGGGAACAGAAGGCCCAATATGCAAACCAGACCCGCTTCTTAGGGAAGTCTGCCCTGGGGCATGGGTTAAAGGTGTGGTGATAAAGGTTCCTGGTATGGCCCTCAGATTATTACGGATCAGTACCCTCAGATCAGTACGGATTTTTCAGGTAGTAATCCAAAGGCTATCAAAATAGACTTCAGGGCCTAGTGAAGATGGCTAGTCAAGAGATTAGGAGCACAAATGATGTTCTCCTCTATGCCTCCAGTTGCAGGCAAAAATGAGAGAAGAAACAGGAAGACCCATCAGATGAGTATGTGGCTCTGAGCCTGACGTCACCAGAATGACTTTGGGGTTTTTGATCATGAGTTGGCTTACAGGACACCAGGCCTGCTGGTGACAGATGGGGTACACCTGCCTCAAAGGGAGAAAAGGATCCTTGCACAGGAGTTGTCAGAGCTCACTGAAAGAGCTTTAAACTAGATTTGAAGGGGGAGAGGGATGAAACTAGGGTCGTTATACATATTCCTGGGGCAACACACCAATGTTCGTTGGGCAGCATGCTAGCAAGGTCCTTTGGTCTGATATCCCAGTGGAGGTAGAGGATGGAGTGCCATGTGATAGTGAAGACACAAGGCATACAGGTGGGCTAGAAAACACTGATGTGTATGGAAATGGCCAGGTACGAATTACACCTTCTCCCCCCAGAAAGATGACAGGATCAATATCCCAGCTGAAGTGCATTTACACCAATGCCCACAGCATGGGTAACAACAGCAGGAGCTGGAAGCCATTGTGCAGCAGGAAAACTATGATTTAATTGCCATCACGGAAACATGGTGGGACGGTTCATGCAACTGGAGTGCTGCATTGGGTGGCTTTAGACTCTTCAAAAGGGATAGGCCAGCAATGAGAGTTGGTGGAGTCGCCCTATATGTTAGGGAATGTTTTGATTGACTACAGCTTAATGATGGTGACAATAAGGTTGAGTGTTCATGGGTAAGAACCAGGGCATCATGAGGTAGGTGAAATATTCTATAAGCAGCTGGGAGAAGTCTCATGATCACTACTACTTGTTCTTGTGAGGGACTTCAAGTTATCAGATGTCTGCTGGAAATACAACAGAGAGGAAACAGTCCAGGAAGTTCCTGGGGTGTCTCAAAGACACCTTCCTGACACAGCTAGTGAGTGAGCCAACTAGGGAAATCTCCCTGCTAGACCTTCTATTTGTGAACAGAGAAAGACTTGTGGAGTGATGGGAAGGTTGGAAGTTGCCTTGGACATAGTCACCATGAGATGGTAAGAGTTTTCAAATCTTGGGAAAGCAAGCTGGGGGGGGGCAGTAGAACTGCCACCTTAGACTTCCAGAGGGCAGACTTCAACCTGAGGGACTTCAAGTTATCAGATGTCTGCTGGAAATACAACAGAGAGGAAACAGTCCAGGAAGTTCCTGGGGTGTCTCAAAGACACCTTCCTGACACAGCTAGTGAGTGAGCCAACTAGGGAAATCTCCCTGCTAGACCTTCTATTTGTGAACAGAGAAAGACTTGTGGAGTGATGGGAAGGTTGGAAGTTGCCTTGGACATAGTCACCATGAGATGGTAAGAGTTTTCAAATCTTGGGAAAGCAAGCTGGGGGGGGGCAGTAGAACTGCCACCTTAGACTTCCAGAGGGCAGACTTCAACCTGTTTAGGAGACTGGTTGACAGAGTCCTTTGGGAGGCTGTCCCGAAGGACCAAGGAGTCCAGGAAGACTGGACATTCTTCAAGAAGGAAATATTTAAGGAGCAGGAGCAGGCCATCCCAGTGTGCTCTAAGATGAGCCATCTGGGAAGAAGACCAGCCTGGCTGAACAGAGAGCAGAGAGTCCTTTGGGAGGCTGTCCTGAAGGGCAAAGGAGTCCAGGAAGACTGGACATTCTTCAAGAAGGAAATATTTAAGGAGCAGGAGCAGGCCATCCCAGTGTGCTCTAAGATGAGCCATCTGGGAAGAAGACCAGCCTGGCTGAACAGAGAGCAGAGAGCTTTGGCTGGAATGCAGAAAGAAAGGAAAGTCTATGTCCTATGGAAGAAGGTCACTCAGGAAAGCTACAAAGATCTTGTGAGATTATGAGGGGAGAAAATCCTGGTGGACAATAGGTTGATCATGAGCCAGCAATGTGCCTTTCAGGCCAAGAAGGCCAACAGTATCCTGGGATGCCTTAAGAAGAGTGTGGCCAGCAGATTGAGGGAAGTTCTCCTTCCCCTCTACTCTGGCCTCTATCTAGAGTATTGTATCCAGTTCTGGGCTCCCTAGCTGAAGAAAGACAAGGTACTACTGGAGAGAGTCCAGTGCAAAATCATCTACAAAGATGATTACGGAACCGAAGCACTTGCCTCACAAAGAAATGCTGAGTGACATGGATGTGTTCAGGCTGGAGAAAAGAAGGCTGAAAGAGGAGTTTATCAATGCTTACAAATATTTAAAGGATGGGTGTCAGGAGGATGGGGCCAGACTTCTCAGTGGTGCCCAGTGGGGAAGAATAGCTGAAAAGCTGCCCAGAGGAAAAGGATCTGCAGGTATTGGTTGGCAGCCAGCTGAATATGAGCCAGCAGTGTGCCCAGGTGGCCAAGAAGGCCAAAGGCATCCTGGATTGGTTCAGAAATAGTGTGGCCAGCAGGATTAGGGATGTAACTGACCCCCTGTACTCGGCAATGGTGAGGCATCACCTTGAGTGCTGCGTCCAGTTTTTGCACCCCTCACTACAGGAAGGACATTGAGGTACTGGGGCATGTCCAGAGAAGGGCAGCAAGGATGGTGAAGGGTCTAGAGCACGAGACTTGTGAGGAGTGAATGAGGGAACTGGAGTTGTTTAGCCTGGAGAAAAGGAGGCTCTCTACAACTACCTGAAGGGAGCTTGTAGTGAGGTGGGGATAGGTCTGTTCTCCCATGTAACAAATGATAGGGGGAGATGAAATGGCCTCAGATTGCTCCAGGGGAGGATTAGACTGGTTATTAGGAAACATTTCTTTACACAGAGGGTCAGTAAGCATTGGAACAGGCTGTCCAGGGAAGTGGTGGATTCACCATTCCTGGAGGTATTTAAAAGACATATAGGTGTGGTGCTGATGGACATGTTCTAGTGGTGACCTGATAGTGCTGGCTTAATGGTTGAACTTGATCTTAAAGGTCCCTTCCAGCAAAACAATTCTATGATTCTATCATTCTAAGATAGAGCAAAACAAGATTTGAGGAAAATAGTTTATCTCTTTAAGTTGACCAATCTACATAATGTTTATAAAGGAGTAAAGCTATTAAGAACACTTCAGGTCACTTACCCGAAAGCTGGAAAAGTATCCTGCTTATTGAAAGAAATAATATGTAGTGGAACAGAAGCTCATCATTAGATAACAATACCACATAATGATGGCAATTTATGTATTGAACTGAGATAGGTATGACCCTGATTTTGAAAAATTTCTGCCTACCCAGTCAATATCCAGTTTGAAGATGTGTGCTTTCTACTGTGCACTAAGGTTCTTTATCTGTTTTCCAAAGTGTTTCTGTGTATTCTGGTTGAAGAAGGTCAGCATTGTGAGTATCTCTACTCTATGACTATCACCTCTGGAATGGGATGTTGGAAATGCTCTTTGCTATATTACAGCTGGCACAAAGCACAGCTTTGGCCCTTGGGTAGCCAAGACTTCCACCCAACATCTTTTTCTGCTGAATATTTATTCTAAACATTTATTCTAAAGACCACTGACAATACTATTATAATTTTATATCCCTTCGTATTCTGTAATAACTAATCTTCTGTACCATCAGGGCCATGAAAGAACCCACGGGCCTTCGTGTCTTCTCCCCTGGTCCCACCTCAGCCCATCCAAGGACGATTAGGACCTGCCCTAGCCATGGCATGCTCTCTCCAGCCTTGCCATTGCTGTGCCCCGCCTGGCGGAATGCTGGGAAGCCCCCATGTTACAATGCCTTGCCCAGCCTTGTTCATCCCCATGGAGGCTGGCTTGCTTCCTGGCTGGGCTGGTGGGATGGCCCCCAGCTTCCAGATCCTTCCCTGTCTGCCCAGGGGAGCTCCTGCAGCCCCTGGCCCCTCTCCGGGCAGGTTACAGCTCCCTGACACCTACATTTATTTTCTCAAGAGTGTTTTCAAAACAGAGAGTCAGAGAAAATGTGTTTAATGTTACTAACCTGAGAAAAAAAAATCACATTCTCCAGCCTAGGTCCCACAAGAAGTCCCACAGCAGTAGTGAGCTATGAACGTCTGGACCTGCACCTTATTTAGATGAAGGTGAAGAGACAGCACAAAACGGGCAAAAAATCTGTTCATAGGAGAGAGAGTTGGGCCCCCCAGTTTTCTTATCCTGCTGGGTAGTAGCATTGTGCCTCATTGAACAGTAGCTTTCTTTACCCCAAAACTGGCTATTATTTGTCAGATAGGACATATAATTTCTGTGCAGGAGTGTATATTTTTGTGCAGCATTCTGAACTTCTGAAGTATTATCTTAATACATAAAAATTCATAAACATTAGGTCTTGTTAGCAAATCTTGAATTGATCATTCCATCTAAATCATAATTAAAATGAGGAAAAGGAACTGCTGCTACTACCCCAGTTTCATATTTAGATAATAAAATTAAAGTTAAAAAGAGTTTCCCTAGTGCCTGTCAGGACTGATGTTCTATTTCTTTTCAGGAAATACACATACTCTTAAGCTTTTCTGACTCTTTCACTTTAAGAAGACCAAAACAGAGAAAATCACTGACCAATCAGATAATTGTGTAAGGCACTTAAATTTCATGTTTTGTAAAACAATTTCATGTCATGTAAATAGTGAGAAATCTGAGAGAATATACTGAATTCTAGAGAGGGAATCCCACCACAGGTAGCAGAAGAGTAAGATACAAATTTTGTGATAAGTAATTTCTACTAATACTTGAATGACACCCTGAAATTCAGAGGCATGTGTTCTAATTCTGGATATGGTTTGTAAATATTATTTCTTTAAAATAAAAGACAACTTGGCAATGTGGCTTACAATGTATTGTGGCCCATTTAATAAATAAACATAGAAATCACTGGTTGAAGATATTTAGTTAATTAGTGGAAAGGAGATTTGATGAATGTCAGGAAATAATTTCACAGCTGAGGCATAGCTCTATCTGTGTTTCGAATAATTCATAGAAAATACTCCTTTAAAATGCCAAATATTTTATTCCTGGATAAAGCTGACTGCCTTATTTTCTACTTAATAAGTCAGTTATAGATTATGCCTACTTTTTAATTCCCACAAGGAAATGACATATTTTCATCCGTTAAAGATTAACAACCACTTTGACCCTGTACTTTATGAAAATAAGTTTAAACTGTCACAATTTTTGATAGCACTACAACTCTAAATATGCTGATTAATATCCATGAGGATATGCAACTCAGGCTGTAAGCTAGTTAAAATAAAAAAGCGTTCCTTGTGCTTTGGTTGCAGCTGAAAGAATAGCAGGTGGTCACTGTTTACCCTGCTAAAGCAAGACTCTTAGTTAGAGAAAGCTCATTTTGGACCAGAGCTAAACACCATGCCTGAGTGATTCTACTCCTAATGAAGCAGCCCAGAGTCTCATTCGCTTTGTTTCATTTGAATGAGAATTAGCAATTGGCAATGGCATGTCCAGGAGCTGCTATTTTAAAATGCTTCTCCAGGCATGTTTATTGATGATGCTCATTGTAAGAATTTGGGAATAATCTTTTAACTGGTCCACACTTCCCACATTTGACTTTGCCAGTGAGAGTGAAAGTCAAGCAAATGCATCAATAAAGGAGCAGGGAGTGTGGGGAGCATTCTCTCCCTTACTGCCTGGTGAGCGCTATGGAGGTGGTGGGCCTATCTATTCTCATTATGAAAAAATGTATCATCAGCTCAGTGTGATTCCAGTGAAACTGGACAGGAACCCACGCTCAGAGAGCACAATGTCACTGCAATCACAGCGCATACTACTGTGATCACTACCAGATCTTGGACAAAAGGTTGAAATAAGCTGAGATTCAAATGCTTTTATTTTTGTAGGTAACAGATTACGCTTGAGAAAACCATCCTGGAAAAGCTGCTGGCTTTTGCCTAGTAGACCTTTGTAGAGCGTGAGAATTTCATCTTACATCTCTGACATCTGGCTGTGCAACAACAGGATCTGGGGTGTCTCCTCTCACGTGTGTGGTATATCAGAGCTCCTCAGAAAAAGCAACTCACATACTAAATACTAGGGCTACATTTCTCTAACCAGTCCACAGCAAAATGAAAATTATTGCTGACTAATTTTACCTTCTCACAGGCTACAAAAGAAAGCTGAAAATGCTGCATGCCTCATGAAACCACCTTTTAAACTTGGATTATTCATTTAAATTTTTATCTTCTCTAATTCTTTTTTCTTGCAGAGAGTGTCATTTAAAATATGAATTTAAGAATGGGAAGAACCCCCTACAATGTTTAGAATGTCATAGCATGCTAACTAGTGAGAGTCTCCCAAGTTATCTGCTGTGGGGAAATAGGAAAATGGGAAGAGCTCCTATTTGGGTTCATTCTAGGTACCTGTGATATACAGATCATCAGAAATACATTATGTAGATTCTACTCATGCAAAATTAAATAAAGGGGTTTAAAAATTCAACTCTCCTAGCAGTCCTAATGTGGTTTAGTCATTATCATTAATCCAAAGTGGAAGAATTTTTTTAACAAATGTATCTATGACCATGAGTGAAAATACCAAAGTACTTTGAAAGAGACTTGTATTTTGAGAATATGCCAGATTGTGTGAAAGCAACTAGTATTTGAAACCTTTGAAACCTAAGAATTTGTGATACTTTCAGCTTTACAAAGAGACTGACGATTAAGAGAAATATAATTGACCCTTTAATATATGGAAATTTATCTAAAACTTCCTGAAATATTGAGAATTTTACTTTAAACAGGGTTTGGTTATTTCCTTCCATGAATGTTTTTATTTTTAAACATTTTTTTCAATACTGAATTAATCTTACAGTATTTGACAGTTTGCTTGCATTTAAGAAACGCATTGTGATCTTAGTTAACATGCCTATCACTGCAAGAACAGAGGAATCTAGTCAACTGAAGGCAAACACGGAAACTCGTTTGTGTGTTTTCTTTAAGTCTAGATCACATGACACTGTCCTGTAGCTCTTGACATGTCTTATTAAACAAGATTCACTTCTTTTTTTACATTTTTTTTACTTCGATTTAACAGCGGTAAAAAATACTGAACTCCTTGGTAAAGGAGTTTCTAATCAAATGATGAACAATGCTGTGTGAGAACCAGGTATTATTACTAAACATAGATCCAAAATAATGACTGGTACCAATAAACTGTCTTATTACCTCGTCAGACTTAAAGTCCTTCCATTGACTTCCAATAAAATTCTTAATTGATATTAAAAGTTTGCCTGATAACTCAGACACCTTCTTAGGTTCACATGTTTTAGAGCTACTGGAGTGACACACTCCATCTCTCCCCCATGATCTGCTCACTCATTCATTTCTTCTTACTAGTGAAGAAAAGAGGAAGGCTGCTGGGTTACAGCTTTTACTGTTCTTGTCTGATGCATCTGGCACTCCTTCCTTTAGAGATCAGGGTATTTCCAGCTGGGGAGCTTTTAAAATAGCAAATTAAAATCTCTTTTAGCTTGATAAAGTATTTGATTACTGAAACATCAGGATTAGGTGTAACCTCTAAAGTTATTGTAAAAGAGGGGATTTTTTCCTCCCCTTTAATATTTCTTTTTTTATTCACCCTTGAAAGAAATGAAAATAATTTGTTTCCAGAATATATATACTGCCAAATTCCTTTATTTTCTCTGCTGCTCCCCTTCTGAACATTTTTGCTCTCACAATTAGAAGTTGAGACACTTTCCTCTCTCATGGGTCTTTGTGATAACTTAAACATAACCAGCAACAGAACTTCCAGCAGTGTGTATATTCACCGAGTTTTTAACCTTTGCAGATTAGCAACTCTTAAAAAATACCACCAACTGTGAAAACTATTGAAAGGATCTTTGAAATGATTGGAAGAATTGGGCATCTTCAGGATTTTTGAGAGGGATGACTTACAGCAGAAGTTGTTGGGTGGACAAATCTGGCACGCAAGTGACATGTAGGAAGAAAAGACCAAGATGCCAAGAGTGCAGGAGGTAAGGCATGACTTGACAGGTGGCATTCAGTCTCTGCAGAATGGAAGCTACAGGAGAGAGGGGATATGAGTTGAGAATATGGTTCAGGTCTTTCTGGAGTCTGATGGCATGAGTTAACTGTTGTTTGGAGACTGAAAAGTCTTTGAGTTGTTTGACCTAAGATCAAATTTGGACACTCATATTTTTCCCTTTTGGTTGGTCATCAGAAATTTGGCCAGGGCTCTGCTGTCAGCACTGGACTTCTGCTTTCATAGCTTGTACTAAAAGACAGATGAAACTCATGTTTGGATACTGAGGAAGGTAATTCCTCATTCAATGGGCACCGTATTGATCAGTTTAGACCTGGAGTTGATGCTGCTATCCCCCTTCATGACTTTGTCCTTGAAGACCACATTTATTGGGATCATTCTAGAGGCCCAAAAAGAAGTCAGAGTCCTCACTGGAGGATTGTCAAGCAAAAGCTACCTGATT
Organism: Buceros rhinoceros silvestris; assembly: GCF_000710305.1. Taxonomy (NCBI): domain Eukaryota; kingdom Metazoa; phylum Chordata; class Aves; order Bucerotiformes; family Bucerotidae; genus Buceros; species Buceros rhinoceros. The sequence continues at coordinate 9,859 of NW_010409808.1, forward strand.
GCAGCAAAAATGTGGTAAAAACTCTAATACCACCACAACAGTGGAAGCAAAGAAGAGATTTCTTGCCCGTAGGATTTGCCAAATCACCCCAGAATGCTTTCAGATGGACTTTGTCTCTGTGGAGCTAGTGTGGAGCTCTGTGGAGCTAGTGCAATCTTCCCAGCAGAATTTCTACAATATCTCTGCTCTGTTTTTGTCCTTTTCATGCTCTGTGTAGTAGTGAAGAGATTAGCAACATCAGGGCCATGACTTGCAGGCTGAAAACATGAGTTTCAAGGCTACTAAATATTAGCAGGAGGCACCGGGTCCTGTGTAAATGAAACAATTAACTTCAAGAGCCCAGGCCAGTAGCTCTGCTTAAAACAGCAGTGATATGGCTTGTGTTAATGGGACATGGGTGGATGGTTTGGCCAGCTTTGGGTTTTGTTAGCTCTTTCAGGTTTTTTGTGAAGCTTATTGGCAAGGTCACAGTGAGACAAAAATTACAGGTTTTATCTCTGTATACACTCGCATACACATATATAATATATATATATGTAATTAAAGCCTCATGTCAAAACACAATATGAACACTGACTTTGTTTAGCTGGTGGATGAATTTTCCTCTACTAATGGATGAAGTCAGAGCAGTTATTCATATCCATTTGGCTATTCATGGGATATTGTTAAAACATCTATAAACCTACATGGTATGTACTGGTATGCTCCTATTCTTTATACAAGAATATCCTAGGAGTGATGTCAAGCAGCTGGTTTCCCTCTGAGAATTACTTTTTACAAGAATTTATCCTGCTTGTTTCTCTCGTTTAGCTTGAAAACAGGCTATAGAAGGCGCTGCTATGAACACCTGGTTAGGCTGCCTTCGGTGAGCAGACTCACATTAACTTTGTCTTTTCTCTTTGCTTCAGATGGCATGGTTAAGTCCTTGTTCCTGGGTCTGGCTGGTATTGTCACATAGATACACGAGGCTTGTGTTGGGTGGCATTTGCTTTACTGGTATCTTCACAGTTATACATATCTTCCCCTAATAGAGTGGATGGGTGACGCGGGGCTTGGGGAGAGGGGAAGTGGTTCCTCTTCATCAGGCCTATGAACAGATTTGGACACAATGTGATGGAGAAAGTGGAGGATGAACATGGCAAAGGAATAGGGAATGAAAGGCTTGTAGTGTGGTGCTGAGAGAAGCCAGCCAGGCCTTAGAGACAATAAAAATAACTACTGTAGGATCCAAAGGTTACAGGGAAGAGTTTGTTATTACTCCATAGTAAAGGAGTTGCCTGGAAGCAAGGATGTAGTGGATGAGGAAAGAGGCTCTGTCTGAAAAACAATCCTATTCATTTGTCCTTGGTTACTTTGTTTTCCCTATTTGAAAAGTTGCACTATTTTTTTTTTCAACCCCCTCAAAAGTTGGTTGTTTTGTCTTTGATCTTCTTTGAAGACTTCCCTATAGAGCAATGGTCTAGACTCAATCTTGTAGCCAGTCTGACATCCTGTCACTATGCCCAAACCAGATAAAAATAAAAACCCCTGGGATTATTATGAGGAATGCATTTTTCTGTTGGATTGCAGGTGTTTGTTTCTTGTTTTATCAATGAATAGTCAGGTTTGATTCTCTATTATTCCAGGATTGTCTTGGAAGTAGCTGGAACAGCTTTCTTATCTTCGTATGTGGACGAGAAGATGCAATTTTCATGCATAGATGCAAACTCACACTACAATGATTTATGTAAACACTGCTTCTTAAATCTGTTGGAATAATTCTGTTGGTACAGAGAAAAAGATTACAGCTGTTCACTGGAGGAATGTTGAGGTGATTACGTTTTGGGTACCCTGTGATCTGTGTTGATTGCTTATTGATTTTTGGGTGGAGTTTAGAGTGTTGGTTTGGATTTACGATATACTAACTGGCTTCACTTCTCCCTTGAGAAACTACTTTTTTCTTTGTGCTGTACTGATGCAGCAGAGATCTGTGCAGGCCCACACTTCATCTTCTGAGCTCTAACAAAAAAGGAGCTTGCTAGTGGATGATTACGGTTCGTGAGGGGCTCTGTCTTCAGGACTTACTCATCTTTTAGGAGAAGAGGCCTTTAAGAAAACCTGATTTTAAGTTACCCATGCAAAATTTAAGTTACCCTGCAATTTTTGGGGCAGATTCTTTCTTTCCAGAAAGAATCTCTTCCTTTAGCACTGTGTTGCGCTTTAGTTTTGTGTGTTGGAAAGATTAACCTGCTTGTATTAAAACCTACGGTTCCAGTAAGTCTGACTATTTCAAACCTGAAGCTTAGGCGAGGCTCAGCAAACAGCATATAAAAATAAAGCAGGCTCATTTGCTTAGTTTTTGAGATAAAGAAGCTCAAGGTTATCAGTGAAGATAGTGGAAATTAGGAGATACTCATTGTTTGAATAATGTATTAGGAGTTCAGTACACAAATAACAAACAAATATCAGATGGTAGGAACAGCAAAAAAGGTGAAGAATGCATACAAAGATGTATGGCTCAGAAGGTAATACCTTCTTAGAAGGTAAAACCATTTTATTTTATTTCTCTGTTTCCTCTGAGATGGTAGCTGAAACATGATTTGCCGTATATTAATTTTCCATCCTTTTTTGCTGTTTTCATTAAACATATAAATGAACCGTTACACATAGAAAAAAATAAAAGAAAGAGAAAAGGAGGAAACTTGAGAAATAAATGGACAGAAAATAACATTCAGAAGAGAAACATAACATGAGAAATAAGCTACTAGGACTTGATAGAAGGCATAATATTTAAATGAAAATAGTAGTAAAAAATATTAATATTTAAAGCATTGCAAAATTCCTGCTTGAAAAACAGACTCTTTTACAAGATAAGATTCCTGGGTCAGGTTGCAGCTTCCACTATTCTGCTGTACAGAAAGGACTGTAAAAAGCAGCCTTAGCCTGGCAGTTGCAGATTCTCTTGGCATATGGGTGCATCATGACATCCAAGGGAATGGACTGGATGATGTTCTACGGATACATTAGGAAAAGGAAGCAAGGCCAGCTGTGTAATTCTTCCTCAGGGCATCTCAGTCCCAGACCAAATCAGTGTCCCTGTGGGAATGCTCGTCTGTTCCCAGAATCATACTGTATTCCTGTTGTACCCAGCATTCTAGAGACATGCATATAATAGCATCCCTCATACTCCTCTCACATTGAACCCACGTGATGTTTGTGCTGGCTCAAAAATTGTGTCCTTTACAATGCATTGTTACGGAGAATATTTAAGGAGCTGAAATAATTCAGCTATTTTCTCAGTCTGCCTAAGTAAAGGAAAGGTTTAGTCTGAAAATATACAGCTGATTTCCAGCTGCTTTTTGCAGCACTGCAGCCATTGGGAAGATAGAGTCCCTAATAAGAAGCAGGTAATCAAGTCATCCTTGCATGCCTTCTCAAGCACTGTTATGTGTTTGGCTTTTCAAAGCAGATCAGTAGCTTGTTGCAAAAGGAATTCTATATCCCACAAGTGGGAATGCATGGAGGCCCTCAAAAAGAACAGGTAGTCTGAAATGAAAATCGTACTGACCCACTGACTAGCAGCGGTGTTGCCACGCAGCTTGCTACAAATAAAGACTGACAAATTGTCTTAGCAGGATACAGGCTTTAAATTTGCTGTGGTCTCCCATCTTAGCAATTTCAAGCTACAAGGATGAAACATGCATTTCACAGCTGTTATGGATGGACCTGTCCAAGGCAGGTGTGGGTTCAGCTGGAGAAAGGGAAGAAATGGGGGCTCCTGAGTTTACCATTCACTGGCAATAGAAGTCTTGTACATTCCTTCTCCTGCTCTGGGGAAAGGCCAGGAAAGGGTTTGGGAAGCTGAGAGCACGGAGATGTTATAATTAGCATGAGTTCTTTTGCCAGACATTCAAATTCTAGAAAGTGAGTCCCTGCAGGTCCACTTGGAAAAGTTTGTAAACTCTTTTCTGTTTTTCTCTTAGATTCAAGGGGGAAAGCAGGTCTGAAAGCTGCCAGTACGTCTTCATTGGAATCAGCTGTTTTAGCTGAGGCTGAGCCCAGCCACATAAACAGAGAGAAAGAAAGAGTTTTATGAAGGCAAACCCAAAAATAGCTTGTTTGAAATATTATTCTCTCCTTTTCTCTCTCTGCACCCTTCAGCTGATTTAACTTAATTAGGATCTATTTGGTCTCACAAACATTTGTTATTTTTTTTGTTTAAAGCAGACATGTAAAAGAGTAAGAGATGTTTTGCAATACTGGGCTTTGGTTTGCTGAGTTTTGTTTGCCAAGATAAGCCTCGAGAGAGACAGCACCTCATTTTCACAAATATCCCTGGAGACAGCAGGTGCTTTCTGAAATGTCCACATTTTACATCTGCTAAGTTCAAATAGCCAAATTAGTACTTACCCACCAAATCAAATATCTAAGATCCTTCCCAGTCATGTCCCAGACTAGCAAATGTCATGGAAGTGGCCAGATGTCCAATTGCAATTCCATTTGAAAGCATTGGCTGTGAACTGAAATCTGTTCAAGTTGATGGAAAGATTCCCACGAATTATATCTTATCTGTCTCACTGCAATATGGGATATTTTCCTCAGTATTTATAGGATATTTAGAGGTGGCTAATAGGAAATCTGCAAGACTGAGGGGCCAAGATGGAGATATCTGAAACACTCAGTTTACCAGATATTTTAATCCTTTCCTGGGATGATGGCAATCTGCCTGAAGATGGGATTGTAAACAGATCGTGAAGATGGCTTGCACTAATACTTTCTCTGGTCTGTTCAGGATGCAGAAAATAAAGGTGGATTTGTTGGGAGAGATTTTACTGTAAACAAACAACTTCAGATTCATCTCACTTAACCGTAGTTATCTACAGACCCGACATCTGTGCCGTAGTGCTCACCCCAGGCTTCCGTAAGAACTATACTTGTTAACCAGATAACCACTACTAAGGACAGCCTGGATAACAGTCACTATAAATGTCTGCATTTAGCAGAGAATTACTCTTCACAGTTGCTGACAGTGGTGGTGAGCATCATGATTAAGAAGCGCTCCTTTCTTCACAATACAGTGTAAATACATATATTTTTTTAAACACTTCAAGTTTACCCTCTAAATGTGTTCAGAGCATCCTCTTGGGCCTCTCTATCTACCTTATTACGCTTTACCATGTCAGCTGAATGAACTCAGCTAATGAAAATCCAGACACCTACGGCTCCTCTCTAAACCTTGCCATTGTCGCCTGTGAAACCCCTTAGCTCTTTCTCGAAAATGTAGGTTGTGATGTTGGGACTCTACAAGCTGGACACTGTTCCTGTTTGGCCCAGGTTAGCAAGTTGCTCAGTGGCTGTAATTGCCAACAAACTTTAAGTTGCCAACTCTGAAAGGTAAGAAATGTAACAAGCAGGTGTTTTCCTGTACTCTTTCGGTAGCCTGTGAGTGAAGTTCTTGATCTCCCAACTATTTCCAGGTCATCGTATCTACAGACATGTCTTCTTGAGACACTTCATGCCTGGGAGTTTTTTTCAGCTGGTGTTCTGAATAGACACCTTGAGGCCTCAGGCATTTCTCTGTGTGGGATGCACACTGCTTTATGAGTGATACTCTTGCATTGGCAGAAAAGAAGTGAAAGTTTCTGGGTAGGATGGATCCTTAACAGGGGTGGTGTAGGTAGCCTGGCTGTACCAGCATCATACAGGATGGCAGGCAATTCCTATTATAAAAGCCATGTCCATGGCAAAAAGGCCTCTTTGCAAAGATTCACCTTGCATTAGTTAGACTGGTGCCACCAGATCTCCTACAGGATTTAAAAGACGGATGTTGCTAATTCAGGAACTGGGGACAGGCCAGGCATCCTCACAAACGTTAAGAGCTTTGCCAGAGTACTTCCTGTGCCTCAACCTCCAACTTATCTCCCAAGCAAACATGACCCAGCCCTGTCAGATCGCAGATGATTATCAGCAGTGACTGGTGACTAACTGTGTTTTTACTCTACTAAAGAAGTTATTTTGGGCTTTGGCAGGGGAAGGGTCAGCAGCACATGTGCGTTCAGATGCTGGCCCGTGCTTGCTCCCTTCAGTGTTTAAGGTAGGAAATGAGAAGGCTGGTTCTCACAGTCATCACTCCTCCAGGAACCCTGGTTAAAGTTTAGCAGCTTGGGGAAGTCAGGGGGAGGTTGGGAGAAGAAGTGCACAAAGCATGGCTGGTTCCTGGCATGCATACTGAAGACTTTGGAGGGACTTGGGTGTCTGCCTAAGACAGATAACAAGTCTGGCAGAAGGGAAGAGAGTTTTGTATGCAGGTTTGACCAACAGCCTCTGTGTGAGGAGGGGACCAGGAAAGAAGAAAGCAAGCAACAAGGGGAAGGTAAAGGAACATTTTCTCACAACTGGCCACAGTAATATAAGTGGAACCAGCTGTTCACGTGTTGGCAGGAAGGATCATCTAGTGGTTGTGCAGCATGAGGATTCTAAAAAGGCTCCTGGCTGGCAGCGTCCTGGTTCCTGAGGATCCATACCCATGTTTTTTCCCAGTCTTATCCAAGTAAGGTGCAGAATCTGCAGCAAAATACGACTCGAGGTCTTTGCCTTTGCAGACTGGACCAGGTTCCTGTTTGAAAGTGGTTGTGGCACCTTCAGCACTGTAACAATGATTAGTATCTCTCCATGTTGAACCCAGGACACCACCTTTGAACTCCTCAAAGTCTTTGGTTTCTGGCATTTACCTGGAGCGCAATAGGCTTGGCAAACTCCCTGTTTCAAGGCCTGCTTTTCTTCTAAGCACTGAGTTTGAAAATCTTTATGAGGCACCCTGAGGGGATAGATGGGAATCTCGCAGTGATTAGAGAGTTAAAGGCATAGGTGGGATCCCAGAATCTCCATTGCTGGAATGTCTGTGGAAATGGAAAATATGCCTCTGTGCCAGAGTATAAAGTGGGAAATAACAGTCTCTGAGATGTCAAAGTGTTAGAGTAGAAGGTGACAAGCTATGCCTGTTCTGAAAGAGTACGAAGTGGTGGTGAAATTGTCAGGGGAATCAGTAGGTGAATTAGAAGAGGACCATGTATAAGTGTAATATAAAATACTACACTTTGAAGTAGCAAATTTATTCCTGATCCAACTGGGAGTAAGTTTGCTGCTATAGCACTGTAGAATTTATTCAGATTGTTTTTTGTTTAACTTCCCTTTAAACGGACCATAAAACAACTTCCTAGTCAAAGGCCTGAAAATATATCACCGTAACAGTCATGTCATGGGGAACATGGAGATTAATTCTTACTAGAGTTTGTCAATAGGCAGAGGTAGGGGTTTCTCACTGGAAATCCTCTAGCAGAAGGCCTGGCTAGAGAGCTGAGGCTAACATTTTAGCCTTCTACTGGTTTTTGTACTTCAGGTTTTCCGTACAACTAAGCTGATAATTTCAATGTTTCAACTAGTCTACTTCACCTTGCAAAACAACGTATTAAAGACTAAGTCAAATTCTTGGAGAGCAGTACTGTGAATCTTTACTCTGCAGCACTTATTCCTCACCCTATGCTGCAAGGGACCTCCCCCACCCTCTGTGGGTGCAGTGGTTAGTGGAGTCTTGCTGTGAAGCAGATCAATGAATGAATTCTGTTGAATAAATCAGCAATGGAGAAGAAGGATAGTCTGGGATTTTTTGTTGTTTTTTTCCTAGAATTATCTCCCTTTCTCAGTTCAGTCTGCAGCCCCACAAGCATTTGTGATGGTACCATTGGGCAAGGAAGGACAGGCGTGGGAATCAAGTAGCCAGGAGCAGGAGAAAGAATCCAGCCCATACAGCATAATGGAGCTCTAGGGGAGGGCTTGTTACGGTGGTCCAGCTGATGTCAGTTAAGTGAGTCATAAACAGTCCTGTGGCCAGACATATAACCCTCTACAGTTTGTACTGCTTTCCTGCTATTTACCACTCTTTACTGGTTTAATTTTGACAAAACTAAGGGTCTTTAGGTTTCAAGAGAGTCCAGCCTTGAGGAAGGAGTTTCAGTGGCCAGGTGACCTCAATGTGAAACAAACAGGTACACAATTCTGCAGACTTTGTTTCCAGGCAATGGATTTTATTTTCCTCTCCCTTACATTAAAGAGACCTTTAATACTGAAAACCTTCTCTACCCACAGACTCTAAACCAATCAGAGTATAAAGTTTAAAGGTACTAATGGCCTGCCATTAAAGGTCACTGATGTGTACACAGGCAGACCCTAATTAAAGGGACTGTGTAGGTTAAGACAGTATCTTTTGTCTGACAATTAAAGCTCAGAGGTTCCTTTGTGTTGCAAAGTGACACAAGAGGAGAGCTGATATTCAAACCTCACCTTTGAAGGCCACAAGTTTCCATCAGCTTTTCGGTGAAGGGCTTTTACAAGGGGACAGGAAGTTCTTGTCTAGTCTTTGATTTAGTGTGAAACCTTAGAAGAGATAAGAAATCTCATGCCGTTGCGTTTTGAGCAAAGCAGTGAGGTTTGTGGTCTCTGTGAGTGGCAGATTGCCATTTGTTATCCCTGTTTGCAAATCCACCCCTCCTCACACACACGGGCTGGTGAGTACTTTATAATAAACTAATCACATCACAAAAATAGCTAACATAAGCTGACCATTTATTATTGCCCAAAAGAGGACCCTGATTTACAAAGCACACTATTGTTTAGGAAAAGTTACTATTGATCTACAAAGCAGTAACAGTACTGGAAGAAAAAAAAAGTGAAAACCACTTAAATCTGTCACAGGTTTTAAATGTAGCTATAAGTTTTCCAACTACTGTGGAGCTGAGTGTAATTATCCTCATTTTAAAAGACGGAATGCAGAGGGACTGACTTCTAAATTTTGAAGGCTTAGCGCAAAAAATGAGGTGCTTATGACTGTATTCAAAACTTATCCAAACTGATTAAGTCTTAGAGCCTTACAAGGAAAAGCTTTCTCACATGATTTATGAAACTTCCCCTTTTTGCTGGACCTGAGTGCGGAGCTGTGCAAAATGATTCTTTAGGTAATATATTGAGTGGCTAGTTAGAGAAAGGTGGATGAACATTGGAGATAAAATAATTCAATATATTAGCAATCAAAAGAGAGGAAAAAAAGAATAGAAAACTGGAATGTATACAGTCAGTGTGTTTTACCAGAAAGTTGAAATTACAATCATCTGTTGTCACAAGAACACTTTTTAGAAAATCTGTTTGATATCCTAATTTGATTGACTCTACATAAAGTGTAATATTCTGAGGATTTTCTTTTGAAGATATTTGTTGTTCAGTTGTCATATAATTTATTTAAAACCCATAAAAAAGTAAAAAACTATATTAAACATAGCAAGCAAGCCAAGTTCCAAACCTCTCCTGCCAGTTTACAGAATAAGAAAAACAATAGCAGAATAAGAGAATAAGACATAAATGCAAACACACAACTGAGAAAAACCTTGGAAAAACTTTTGAAGGTAGAGCATACCAGCAGACATCCTCAAGCAAGGTGTTCCAGCTCTGATGCTGCTAAGCTGCTCAGAGCTTCTGAATGAAGGTAAACTCAGGCCTGATTTGCACATTTTAAGTCTCCCCCCAACAACCTTTTCTTATAGGTGATTTTTACATTGAAAAGGTTTTAAAAGATGATGCCCTAACTTTTAGTTTTCTTAGACTGGTATTACCTGCCTTCATGCTGATACAAAGGAGAGTCCTGTCCTAAGAGCCATTAAGGCTGTAAAAGAGTTACTGCTATTGACATGTTGATCTCCTCTCCAATCTCTTCCCCTCTCCTGTTTCTAGCCCTAAGGCCCTACTTTCTCTTTTTCACTTGCTCTGTCATTTTCCTGATATGTACCTGGACTGCTTTAACTAACTGAGCCAACAGAAATCTAACCCTCTCCTTTCCCTTTATCCACCCTTATCCACCCTCCTTGAATTAGTTTTCTGCCAGAATAGTGAGTTAAACGGGCACATGGAAGGGAGAAGAGCTGCCCAAACATATGTTATAGCTAGCCCTAAAGAGGAGGTAGTGTTTCACAGCTGAGAAGGGTGAAGTGGAACCTCTCATCTTTGGTAGCAGTGAGTTCTACCTTATACTACAGGACTATCTACAAATTACATTAGTGTTAAGAAATGTATGCCATGAACTTTTGGCAAATTAATATGAAATACGTAAATTGTGATCGTGCACTTCTAACTATCTCCTTCTCCATTTCAATGGTCCCTTTCCCTCCTTTTTCCCCACTTGGTGACCACTGGCTGGATAATCCCTTCCATGTGAACTCCACACAGTGGTCACCCTGTTTGCTGGGAAAGAAACAGAGCAAAATCTGAAGTTGGTCAAAGCAGGAATTTGAGACACTTGTTCTCAAGGACTGATTCGGTGGCAGTCTTGACAATTCCCACGGCATCAGGCAGATCCTGGCAAAGACTAGGCTTCAGCAGACCGCTGTGCTGTTCCTGAGCTGCCAGACCAAAATCCAGTTTGTGGTTAGGATGTGATTTATGGATTGATAAAAAAGCTACATATCATAGGAGAAAATGAAATTGAATTCGACATTTCCTAAGCAGAAAGTATGTGGAGTTAGAAAGCTGAGGGTGCTTCTCCCAAGTAACAAGTGTTAGAACAAGAGGAAATGGCCTCAAGTTGCTCCAGGGGAGATTTAGGTTGGATATTAAGAAAAATTTATTTACAGAAAGGGTTGTAAAGCATTGGAACAGGCTGCCCAGGGAGGTGGTGGAGTCACCATCCCTGGAGGTATTTAAAAGACATATAGATGTGGTGCTGAGGGACGTGGTTTAGTGATGACTTGGCCATGCTGGGTTAATGGTTGGACTTGGTGATCTTAAAGGACTCTTGTAACCAAAACAATTCTGTGATTCTGTGATGCTGTGAGCAGTTGCATTTCCCACAAGTATGAAGCTGCTTGTCTGGTGAAGGTTTCTTTGGCATTAGCTCTCCGATCTGCCTTCCCAGAGGTGAAAGAGCTAACAGCTACTTGAGAAGAACTGCTAAAAGGGTGGGGTAAAGTGTTACGCTTTCCTGTCTGTAGGAAATGATGGACCCTAATTATTCAGATTTCCTTAGTGAATCATCTCTCTCCACTTTCTCTTACAGGAAATAATAGAAAGTAACAGTGTTCATTAAGAATGTTGGGCTGCTATCCTTGGAGACTGCAATCTCCCTGGTATGGCTTGTACAGTAAACACAGTGTGAGCTGTCCACATTAGTGTGTTCAGTCCTCCACAACTGACTTTGGACAGCCACAGGAGGAAATTGTAATTTAGCGTATGGAAGTGCATGGATATCATTCCAGGAAAACACCATCTGCCTCAAGGGAGAAGAAAAAACATCAGAAAACTGCCCACGTGTCATAGCCTCTTGGCCCAAGGTGAAACTCTCTGAGCTCAAGGGACTCAATCCGCATCGCTTCCCCCCAGAATAGCTATGTGCGTATCTGCGTATGTGTGCAGTTGCTCTGCGATGTTTCCCCTCCCGTTGTGCCAGGTGGTTTCCAGTCCTGGGTAACCTCTGTCCGGGGGGGCAGACTCACAGGAACCCTCTTCCTTCCAGGACAAACAGCTTTCACCCTCTGCCCTGGCTTCTCTTTTTCTCCATCCATCTTCATACCTCAGCCCTCCACTCTTTGTGCTCCTCAAACCTAAGCAGGTAAAAGAGACCGAAATGTCCTTGAAAGGGAGGGGTAAATCTCAGCAGTGTAAGGGATGATAGTGCAAGGAGATAGCAGTGCAAATGGTGGGCGTTGTTTTGGGATCTTGATAAACTTTGCTGCTAGTGGACCTGAGGGGAGCTGGGCTGCTTCCCCTCCCCTCTCACAGATCTCCCTGGCCTCTTCCTTCAGGCCTGTGAAATTGTTTCTCTTACAGCCCTGATTGCTGAAGAAGTGTCACTTAGCAATGGTTGTTTTCTGATGTTGACCACAGGTGTGAGACAGAGATGAGGCCCTGCCGGGGTCTGAGTGTAGAAGGCACCAGATGAACTGATCTGTAGGATGTCACTGGGTTTCCATACCTGAACTGCTTGGTCTCTAAAAGCAAATTTCTGGAGTGCACTGTTATACACCCTCCTAGTTTCCTGTATTTTGACTCAAGAGAAGTGACAGTGGTGGCATTTGTGTTCACATTTGGGTTGAGGCTGTGGCATATTTACGTGAGGGGAGCAGGACTCTGAGAGCTCAGTGTTCCATGAAACCTGAAGTTTCTATTTAGAATCATGGATTTAAAGCCTTGGCATGTTTTTGATCTCATAAATACTGGCATAGCATACTTAATTTCTAGAGAGAATGTCTGGAATTTGGATTGTTTTATGTAGTGTTTAATATAGTTGAGGTAGATGTGAAGCACTACAGGACACCATAATTTTCCACATGAAGTATTGTTCCAGGATGCTTCTGAAACATTCCGGCTCCATGACCATCATAGTATACTTGTTAAATAGCAGACGTTAAATAGAAACAGGTGATCACCCAGTGAGAGCATGATCAGATGGTACTTTGCATTTTGACACGATGTCTAAAGAAGCGTATCCTGTTTTAGTGCTGCAAAGACTGTTAGAGTACAAGTGTTTGCTATTCAAGTGAGGCTGGCATTAATCTCTGAAGTCAGTGTTACCCATTCCAGGCTGTGGGACTGCATAGTGAACAGATGTGCCAGTGCATACGCACAATCGTTATGTGAAAATACAAACCACTTGTATTTTGTTAGAGCAAGGCTCTGGTATTGGCATTCTCCCCCTTCCTTAGACAGACAGCATTTCTAGATTAAAAGACATCTGCAAACAGTTTTTGTGGTGGTGGGGCAGGAAACATTTTATAGGCGTTACATGACTTTATGGTATGAATATTCAAGCTACATTTTATTAAAGTACATAACTCCTCTGACATAACTGGGTTATTTCTTCCCCTAAATTTAGCATACAGCAACACTGATTTGCTTAATAAGAAGCAATATTTACTTTAATGGTCCCATGAAATTTACTTTGAGATCCAAATCAGATTCTGATGACTTCAGTGGAGATTGGGTCACGTTCTTCCTACTTTTTGGGGAAAAAGAGATGGGATCCCTTTCAGTGTTTTTCATTCCCAAGTTAGAGAACATGAATCCAAAGCAGACATCCAAAAAGTGCTGAAGACTAAATGAGGAGGAGGTAACCGGGAGAGTAGATACTTTTATAATAACTATGTAGAGTTTGTAGACAGTTTTCCATACCAAGCTTATTAGGAGAGAGTTCCCAGAAGACAGAAGCCAATTAACTCCTTATTTTGGCAGTGATCATTCTAGGTGTTCTTTAATGGGCATTATTCTTGCTAAATTATGAATGAGCTTTATAGTAAGACAAATGCCATTATCAGAGTTATTTATTCATGGGCTGTCATCCGTAACATCCCCACACTAGTTTTTCTCAAAGTTTAGTATCGATCATTTGCTTTAATCAGATGTATCAAGGGACACACAAAGAATCAGCAACTGCAGCTTTGAATATCAGCATCTCTCTCTGGATCTTTGCCAGGTTTGAGTATTGAGGCCGTGTCAAGCATTAGGTAACAAGGGCAGTAAGTGGGGACTTACTTTCCTTACAGTGTGTCCCCCAAACTCTGACTTGACTGATGATTAATCACTCTGCACTGACATGAGCATTACTCTTTTTTTTTGCACTTGATTCTGAGATACCCCAGGGCTCTGTGGGGATGATGCCCTGAAGAATTGCTGGGAGTGCAGAATGGTCTTGCTCACCCTAATGGTATTGACTGCTGTTCACTCCGTCTCGCCAGGTAAAATCTTCTAAGATGAGAGTAAATATTCTCTGCTCCATGGTAGCTAGGAGTCTCGAACCAAGTCTAAAATCACCATTGCATTCAACGAGGCAATTTAAAATGATACAATGTCTGTTACTGTTTATATTGCTTACAGAGCAGTCAGGAGAAAAGAATGGTGTCAGCATCTCGCCTGGCTCAGTGAATGCTTGCTTCTGCATCGATCTACATGTGACAAAGACTGCCTTATTTTCAGTCTTTATTTCTTTACACGAAGATTCAGCTTTACCAGATACTAAATCCAGGCATACGCAGTAAAAAAATCTTGCCTCCTTTTTCTTTCTTCATTGATGTGTATGGTGTCCCTGAAACACCCTGGTTAGCAGACACAACACTTTAGGCATGAAAAAGTTAAAGTTTAGGTCATTTAGACGTTTTCTAAACTCAGTAAGAAGAAATGGACTTCTCTAGTTGTCAGTTTATTTAAGAAGGACATTTAAGAGGCGGCAGACAGGCTTAGACACTAAGACTATTTTTCTACTACTAAACTGAGCCGGGCTATCGCACAGCTCTGTACACCGGTGTATGACCATCCATATGGTCAAATTGTGAACATCATCAGCAGCAGCCCAGCACTTTCCCAGACAGTGCCCACACACAGTTCAGGGCTCAGCATGGGCCTGACACATCCTCAATAAGCTTATTAAATGTGATCAGTCCGCTTTGGAGACTGAGAGAGTTTAATCATGTGGATGCGAAAAATTAGCCCAGAGTCAGAGAATGGGTGTAGTCCCATGTCATTTTCTAATATAATGTGAACTTTTACTGTTTAACTTTCTAATATATGGTGAACTGAATCCTATGGTAATTGTAATTTTCAGTGTTTTGGAGAACACTATGGCACACCTGTGATATAGTGGCGGAACAAATGGCTCCCATCTCAGAGCAGTATAAAGCAATCCCAAAGTCCTGCAACATGACCTTAAGATGCAGATTTGCTGTATTTGGATCAGACCAATAAATTCAGGTCCAATCCTTAGGTTTTTCTACAGTAAATGGGAAGATGTCCTTTGAGGATAATTCTGTTTTCAGTTACCAGAGCACAGATCTAGAGCAATTTCACTGAAGTCTAAGGAGACTCAAGTGGGTTAAGCCTACTAACTTCAGAGTTTGGTCTTTACACCAGCGAATGTCTTTAAGACTCAGGAAATCTCAATGGCAAATTTCAAATTCGGCTCCATACTTGGACCTCATTTGTAAAATAGGACATTTCTCTGTTTTCTACATAGTCTACCTGATGTCAAAAAATGAAAGAAAAAACATATTTGTTCCTATTTAGATTTATTACCAGGATAACTATCTCTATAGAAATGATCTATAACATGGTACTTTTGTAAATATCTTCTTCCGTTGCTATGAAAGATTTCAACATATTTTAAAATCATGGTTTACCACACATTTTTTCTCATGCCACATATTTTAGTACAGCCCGACCTCCTTACCTTCCTGCTGGAAAAGATAGTAAGAGACAGAGTGTGCATATTCCTTTTAAAACGAGATACACGATTCTCTCTTTCCCTCCCCACTAACACACATTTTTGAATTCCAAAGTCCCCTCATTTTGCACAGCCCCATCTGCTTCTATTTTGAGGCAACTATTCTTCTGGCTCTGGAGTGCTGGGTAGCACTCCTGTTAAAGTCTGTCACTGTCTCTGGTTAATCAGCTGGAGAAGCTGCTGCTGCTATCTCTGCAGCACTTGGTGCCCATGACAGCCTGGGGAACAAGAGGGTTGGAAGAGAACCTGTTTCTCCCACATGCTAGTGGAGAACAGATCACCTTGGTGTCAGCCTTTTTTTTTCCCCTCTGTTTTTGTATATTTCGTGCTGTGGCAATAAATAGTCTTGATAGAGACACAAAGGAATTTAAGCTACAGCCAGCAAAATGAGTCATGCATTAATTTTAAATAATTTAAATTGGAAATATCCATGGTAAACCTAAGCCTAAGACTTACCAGTAAAGTGGTAGAGGCAGGCTGTGTAGTTAATTGGTATAGTCATTTTGCTGGTTAAATTAACACATATTTTAAAAATACTTTTGTGTGCCC
>NW_010409808.1:25810-31156 GCF_000710305.1 Buceros rhinoceros silvestris
GGATTCTGAAAAAAAAACCCCAAAACAAAAACAACAACTCTGAAGCTGGATAAAGCATTTCATTCTCTAACCTTTCTAGTGAAAAAAGCCCCACATTTGGGAAAGAAGGCCAAGCTTCACGGTGAGTCACAGACAGCAGGGCCAGACGCGGAGGGGCTAGGTCGGAACAGGCTGCCGCTGCCCCCAGCTCTCTGCCAGGCTGCCCTGCATGGACGACTGCTCCTTTTCGGAGCCGGCTGCCCATCCGCGGCACAGCGGAGCCTGTGGTCTGGAGGAAGCCATCTCTGGTTCCAGTTTGCTTAGCAACGCTGCAGCGTGGAGCCCTGACTTACAAGCAGAGCAGACGCCCGTGCACTCGAGGTGGAGCTGGCTGCTGAAGGCAGTACCTCAGCCAGATCTTCATTCTTCAGTTTTTCCGTCTCTTCCCCAGACTCCACCTGGGTTCAGGAGATCTGATTGATCCAAAACTGGACTCTCTGGCCCACTTCCGTGACTTTTAGCATCTCAGTCCTGAACATATCACTCATAGTTGTCTAAACAAGGTACACACTGTAGAAAATGTTACCTATATTCTTCAGCTGAACCTTTCAAAATTAAACACAAATGGAGCCTTTTACCTCAAAATGGAAGACCTATATTTGCACAAAAATGAATTTTCTCATTTTCAGTGGTCATTTTTAGTTTCAGTTTTAGGGGAGCTTTTTTGTTTTTGTGTTTTTTTTTTTTTTATGGATGGGCCGCAAAATTGTCCTGTTTTATTTCATTTTCTGTTTCCTGGGCTTTGTCAGGGCTTAGAATATTTTTCATGTATAGTGAAGATAACATTTGATGAGTCTAATGTTTCACAACATTTTCTGGCTTGTCGGAAAAGGCATTCAGAAGGCTGATTTTATAAGAAAGAATCTGTACATTCTACAGTGGTAGCTGAACTTTCCTTTGTGACCTATGTACGATGTCTCTGCCTTCCTTCCTGCATTCTAATCTCTTGGCATATACAGCTGCGAAGTGTCGTATATGCCATTTACACCTTTATTCTAAATGCACTGCAGAAAATAGCCCTATCACACTTGTGTCACTTTCTTTTCAGAGCTTGAAATGCAATGTGTTAATTGCCAGCTATTACTTATTTATGATTACTGCACCAAATCCACATCTGCTTTTTTGTGGTTCTGAAATAATGTTCTGGACCATTACTGTTATTATTGCTACTACTGTTATTTATTGTTCTTATAATAGTGTGCATATGTAAATGATACTTTTCAACTAAAATTAAGACTCTTCTCTAGTTTTGATTTATTTAGGTAGTGCTGAATGAAATAATGGCAATAATAATTTAAAGACACACCTCACCCCCCACACACAGAAAGACTGCTGACTGTGAAGTTTGGTCAAAGCATGGTTAGGGGAAAATCGTCAAGATACAAAGGGATTTATGCATGCATTTATTACTTGCACTGGTGAGAGTTCCACCAATAAATCCCTCGGGATGAATGTGAGCCTACATTCTTCAGTGCTAGTGGAACAGACCTTATCTTCAGCAATCATTTTATTTCCACACTTTAATGTTCCCATTCTATAGTGCAGCTCTCTATAATTTTTCTAAAAGATTTTTTATCAGTCTTGATCAAGTGTGTTAGCTGATAAATGGTTGAGAGGTGCAGACTACAAGGAAAGATGCAATGAGTCATGCTGTCTCCTAGAAACCAGACAGCAAATAGCTTTTAGAAACTATTTCAGCCATCTCAAGTACCCTCCACTCCAATACTCTCTCAAGATGTGATATAGACTTCGACATCACCTGTACGTTCACCTGCCCTGGAAAACGTGGGAAGAAACTGTAATGAAACAAAAAGTTAAAGTACTTCAGTACCTACCCAGCGGAAGGAGACAGATGGTAAAAGAAGACAGGAGGATGATGACAAAACAGGTATGTAAGGGAACTGTTTCCTCAGCTGTTTAGCCCAGTCTGAATGTGGGTTTCTGCCAAAACCAGCAGTTCAGCTCTTCCACCATGCCTCTGACCACACATTCTCTTCACCTGGGGCAGTGCTAGATGACAACCATATGAGCAAGCAGATTTGTCTGAAAAACATACAGAAAAAAAGAGATTAGTTTTCTGTGTTGTGCAATTTCTATGCAACTGGTACTGCCAGCATAAGATATGCATAAAGATCATAAGGCAGGAAGCATGGGGGCAAGACAGTTTGAGGCTACAGTGCGGTCTGATATTGCTCATTGAGAATCTATACCCTCAGCTAGAATGGTTTATTTTCAAGGAAAATATTGTAAATTTTAATAAATAGACAAGCTGAGCCTAGTGGGGGCCTGCAGCAACATCACAGACAGTTGAGAGTAGCATTGCTGCAAGAGGACTCCCCGCGACCTCACTCCTTCCACCACGTGCTGCCCATGGTGCAGGATATTGCACATGGTGTAGGATACAATATGGAGTATTGCAGACTGACTCTAGTCAGATCTAGCACTTGGGAAGAGTAAGGGTCTGCTGGGTGACAGTTATTGCCCTGAGACACAAACAGGGGAAGGTGCCTAGGCTGGGGCTATGAAAAGACTGCTTAGGCTTGAGTCTGTAACAGGGATTGAACCTCATTGAAAAGTCACTCCCCAAAGCACTTATGCTATCTTCTTCAGTTGCCTGTGCACACAAAATGAGTCTTCCTCCTAGGACTCCAGTGAGATAAGTCAGGATATTTATTCCCATTTAGCAAGTAGAGAACCTAAAGAAAACAAAACCATAAATAATTTGTCATTAAAAATAGGCTAAACCTTCATAAGTACTAATATGCCTGGACCCGAGAGGCTGAGACCCTCATTTCTGTGCCCTGATGATCTGGCCATGTCTCTAGATCCTGTAGCAATAGTTTCTATGGCAATGACCTACAAGAAAAAAAATTATATTTGCATATGCCTTTACTGATCTTGCATTTCCTTCAAATTCTATTCAAATAGATTAGTAATAAAGGATAAACATTGGAAGAGCCCTGTGTGGAAATTATGAAGGAAAGCTCCCAAGAGCCCTGGCATCAGCTCCAAAACTGCAGTGATTCTCAGAGGTCTCAGTCAGCCATAGCATGGGTGTACTGAACATCTTGAGCCAATCTCCTCCCTCTTACTGAAGCAAGTCTAAGGATCGTGATACTGCTGACACCTGTCTGTGACCCATTGGGTCCCTGAGGTGCTCAGATGTAAGAACGCTCCTCAGAGAGTTTCCTGCAGCTGTTCTCATAGGGTACTTTTCTCTTAGGTGTCCACAGTGATACGGCAAAACCCTGTGCCATGCACTTCAATGATTAAATTATGAAAATAAAGTCATTAAATGGGCAGATGATAGAGGTTGAACTGAACTTTCTTCATATTATTTGATGACAGTTACTTTACCCTATCTAGCAGAAATGTGTTTCGCACATTTCTAAAAAGAGATAATAAAGTGATCTTTTTCTACATTTTGCCTAAGAACTTGTTCTAAAAGCCTGTTTGCCTTACATCCGTATCCAGCTTTTTGTGGGGAGATCTGAAGGGAGACTTCAGCAGGTTCTTGACAATGCAGATGAGGTTAGTAAGACACAGCAACATGGAATCTGATCTCAGGTTTCCAGGATGATTAAGCCTGATCTTGAAAGGGAGGATGGGACGATGATCTATTCATCTTTCCTGAGGATGTTTTGTTTCTCACGGAACTAATTTCTTCTTTCTGTTTGCTCCTACTTTGAGGTCATAATCTTCTGTTTGTGATACCAGCAGGATTCCCACAGCAAGAGATTATGATGTCACAAGCAGAGATTTATGAACCATAGGATGGAGAATCAGGAAGAAGGGCTCTGTTGTGAGACATCCCTGTCTGCAAACTCTCTTGTAGTAACTGCCCAAGTGGGAGGAAACCCATCTCACAGAAGTTATATTTTAACCATTTAAGTCATTGGTTATCAAAGTGTGACTGAACATGGATATTCAACAGCAGATTTTCTGCTTTAAAGCCCATTCATAAATCCTGACTGAATACATTAAAGTCCTTTGAGGTGATTTCACAAATGTCTTTAATGAAATGAGGAGAATGCATTGGCATGGACAACAACTATAGCAAGTGACTCTAAAATGAAGAAACACTGTGAGCACAGAAGACTGCTTAAGGAATGCTGCTAAGCAGTGGCTGTGCCTGAGGTGGCACCACCCCTTTCACAGCCTCATGGAAAGCAGGGACATACAGAGTTGGCATTTTTTCAAAAAAGAAGTCATTGGCTTATTTTCTGAATGAAGTTGCTGGCTTCTTTTCTGAATGAATTTCTGGTATGAATACCACCTTGGCTCTCTCCTGGTTGGGTTGCCTCATTTTGGGCAAGACTCAGTGCCCATTGCAGACACATTCATGAGACAAGGACTCTGCAGGGTTTTCTCTCTCAGTGGATGAGCTGTAGAGCTTGAGGTCTTGTGAGTGGTCAGCCACATCCTATGGTGTTGGGCTCAGCTGAGAAAGTCACCCTCTCTGCTTCTCTATCCCACCCTTGTTCTGAACTGAAATGGAGCAGGTTCAGCTGTCCAGCTGGGTCTGGCATCTGGGTCACAGAATTGAAGGAAAGCTTTGAAGTGCTGTGAAGATGGAGGGGTCTGTTTTCCTCGTACATTTTGGGAACTGAGTGTGTAGGATTTGCTCTCAGTGTGTGAGCCTTTACTGGTCTGCACATTCTTCCCTAGCTTGTCCTTACTTGTCCTTACTACAGAGTGACCAGAATATTGTTTTGAATCTAACAGTGCCTGGCAGGCATTTGATCTGGCATTTTACTGAGACGTAACCAAACATAACTTGTACAAGAAATTCCTCAGAAATGGCACTTGGGCTCTTTTAGTGAGACTTTAGTCCAAGTGTTGGACCTCAGCTTTCCCTGTGATTTAGCTTTGGGTTGAATTCAAACCAGAAGGATAACATTTTCAAGATCAAAACCAGGTGCCATATAGAACAGCTGAATTTCCACAAGAACATATGAAATGCAAAATTGACTTTGTCTTGCATTTGATATTTCTACCAGGTTAATACAGTTGAAACCTCTTCTGCTTTAAAAAAAGTAAAATAAAATCTATTATTCTTACAGTTCTTTCACAAGAAAGAGCACTTATGAAAATCACATTGAAAACTATAAGTTGGCATGAAGTCTTCCAATTGTTGGAAATCTATTGCTCATTTTTCCCATGGTCACAAACCATATAGGAACAGATAAAAAGGTGAGTCTTGTATTGGTACAAGTCACAAACCACACCTTCATGAAAACAGGGGATTTTTTCTGATACAGACATAGACTACAATTTTACAGCAACGTGAGTCATTGTGAGTTGGGA
>NW_010409809.1:0-200 GCF_000710305.1 Buceros rhinoceros silvestris
TGGGAAATGATGTTTGTTGCATGATCTGTGACAAATTAATGCTGTTCTCAACGACATGGGAGCAAAAAAAAAGGTGCAAAATTGGCTATACATGAAATTACAGATTGGAACTTAGGGCAATGCTAATGGTATTTCAATATTTTTCTGAACCTATTAATGTTGTAACAGATTCGGCATATGTGGCAGGATTGATTAGTAGG
>NW_010409810.1:0-4180 GCF_000710305.1 Buceros rhinoceros silvestris
TATTATTACCTCGGTCCCTCGACCCTTAACGTTTGGCTACCTTCTTGGGGGCTAGACATGGGCTTTAAAATACATTGAATTTTAAACAGTGTGATTACTGTGGCAATGGTTTCTGGCAAATAGGGGATGGTAAAACTGGAAGAAGCATGTAATATGTTTAGCTTTTACAATATTAATGACCAAAAGGCTTACCTTGGTGTAGCGCAATTGCATTATTCAATTTGATTTAATACAGCTTGTACACATACAAACAAAACTGTCGACAGAACTCCATTTAGTCAGAAAAGTAACAAGGGCTGTGTTTGAAGAAAGCATTCTTTGCATCATGTTATTAAATGGAACAGTTAATCAGCTTCTTTGCCAAAAGAAATCTTCCCGTTATACTTGACATAAAACCAAAATAGGAGAAATATATAAAGGGAAACTGAAGTGTTGTAATGCTGAATGGTTCTTCTGCATGCTAGTCTAAGATACAAAGAGCCAACTGAATATTAATATTAGAAAATCTAGGTTTAGCTAGAGCTATGTGTTCTGGAAGTTTGTGTTTCAGATATGTAAAGCGCTCAAGCAATTCCCTGAACAGTTTTTTGTCAGCTTTCTCTCTTACTTTTTTCAGAGCTTTTTCTAGGTTTAGTATTATTTCATCCAAAATAAATTACATCTGGAAAATAAGAAATACTGTCCTGTGAAACTGGTTTCGAAAGATAGTTCACATAAAATCTGCATGAATTTATATAGAATTTTTATGAATATCTTCTAAATCTTACCATGTAAAGTAGTTTGGACCTTCCCAAGTCTGCTTTTCTCCAAGAAGGGTGCATGAATGGGGAAATTGTCTTCAGTCTGGTTAGAGCCAACACTTGCCTTCAGATACTCACAGACAGAAAATTAAGTACTGCGTGTTATCCTTTGTTTTACCCAAAAGTGCTTCTACTCTAGTATTATTTTGACATGCTTAAGCTGAGAAAAATTTTGCTTGATTTTCTATGGCAATCAAATGATAATAAAGACAGATCTTCGGCAGCACTAAATGGCGTAATTTTGTTAGGTTAGTGGAACCTACTTCTGATTTAACCCAGCTGAGGGGCTGACCCTTGGCCCCTTGCTACAGACTTTAAGTGCTAAAGAGAAAACATTCTGGCTGTGAGAGGTGTGGACCAAGACACCATCAAAAACAAATGACTAAAGCTGTGAAGACTAAACTCTTTCTGAATTCTGTGTTATACATTTCTTTGCATAGCCTCTCTCCATTTTGTAAGCCATCTTTTAAGAGGTGAAGCATCTCCTTAAAGACACATCTCTGAAGACTGCTGTAGCCTTAGAGTAGAAATGCACAAGAATTTGGAGTGAATTTGCTAAACTGATCAATGCTTCTACAGAGATCAGAGAATGTATGATGATCCTAGGATGGCATTCTGTAACAGAGGTGAGAAGAACCATAAATACAAAATTTGAAATAGCTGAAGAACTAGGTTTTGCTGAAGTAGTGATATCACATCATTTTATTATAAGTAAGAAAAGTATACCTGTAGTATTTATGTCTAACCTTGCAAATAAATCTATGTTTTTAATGTTTATAAATTTTCGGATGTTACCTTTTAGGCTTTCTGTAAGCACAACATATTAGCATCTGGCATCAAAGGAAATTGTACAACAATAGCCTACACATGTAAAATACAATCTTCCCCTCCCTTTCCCACAGGAATTAAAGAAACCAATGTTATTTCTCACATATGCAAGCTATTAGAGTATTTATGAAAGCCCTGTCGGCACACCTTTACCAGCATAAAATCAATCACACTGCTGTCAGTTTTGGGAGGTACAGTTTTTCTACCACTTCAGAGATGGTGTGGTAAGCCAGTGAACTTGTACATAACTCAGTGCTTGTGACATTGAGTGAGTTTCTCTTCCTGGGAGTTCATGACAGCTTAGTGCTTAGGATATGATAGGATTGGTTTGGTTTACTCTCGAGAAAGGAACAAAGCAAGCAGATGAAGAAAGCATCTCACATTTTAAAAAGAGCAGTTACAATTTATGCCTAGTAAGACCAATATCTTGGTCTAGAAGGAAAAGGGCATTTGCCAAATACCAGAAAATTCTTTTTCAACAGTAAGTTTCTCAAAAGTTTGCATACTGTGCATGGATTTACATGTAAATCTGCTATAAAGTATCTAAACTCATGTATCTCCCCATTTATATGTGCACAACACACAAACCTTTTTGTAATTTGGAAAGTTCTTAAAGGATCCCAATTATAATGGAACTTTGTTCACATGTTTCAAATAAAACAAATCGCACTACAAATCAAACGCTCAAGGGCATGTAAAGAACTACTCCTTCATTCCTGTTACAGCAGGTTTTCAGAAAACTACTAACAAGGGTCCATATATTTTAAGTGAGTGAAAAATAAAAAAAAAGTCAGGAATAAGTGAAAACTCGCAAGCAAGGCAGTATCTGTTAAACATTATCTGGTTGAACAGAAATAATCTTTCCAGTTACTACGGTATACATGTTATAGTTGAACGATTTCCTTAAAGCCAGGCAGTGTGCATACCAGGTAAATTTTTTGGGGGGTTTTCTGATCTTGTATATTCAAAACATACAATTAGTGCACATTTGGAACCAGAGTCTGGAATAATCACTGGACTTGTCAGTCTCACTCCATGTAATGGGATTGTAATATAGGCAACTGAACAGAGATACGAAGTGAAATACAAAGAACATCTGTGTAATAGAAAACATCGAACAGAAGCACCCTTCCAGCAGACAGTGTCTCATCGCCTCTGTCCTCACTTCTCACAATCTTCAATAACTTAAATCTCTAGTTCCTTTACATATCTGCTGTTTCCTCTTGCCTCATATTATTTGACTAATATATTTTTGTTCTGCATGAGTATTCAAGTTCGTCTGTATGTGTTGGTCAGGACACTTGAATTGATAAATATTTTAACTTCTCACAAAAGAAGATAGGTAACTTTATCACTATTTGTAAAAAGACAAACAGAGGACAGATTATTTTGTGGAGGGATTATATAGTTTTATTTAATATATCAGCTGAAAAAACTGGAATGGTACTCAGACCAGAGGCTTAGTGCCTTTCACACTGCTTATAGTAGTCTGCATGTGAAGTTTTGTGTAATATTAAATATGATCTGTGTTTCTGATGATCCTTTTAATATTTGGAGAAAAGTCAAAGAACAGAACAAAGGAAACAAACACTCGTGTTTCATTTCTGAGATTTAAGAGAATAATTATGTGTTCATGATTGTTCAGTCCTTAGTCTTGCTGATAGTTAGAGGTATCATTACAGTTTACAACTAGCAACACTACAGATTATCGTATTTCAGCCAGCATGAGTCTCCTGGAGGAGAGAGTTGCTACTGATTTTGATCATGTTCTTTAATGTTATCATCTAAAAGCTGGTTGTTGATACATCTCTTTTTTCTCATAAACTACCTGAATTTTATGTAAGAGCTCTTGTTCCCTCTTCCTGAGATTGAAGGATATATTTGTATTCCATTTGACTGGCAACTTTTATGTAATACAGGAAAATTTTTGCACAAGTTAGAATTGTCCTGATTTCTTCCAGTAGTGGCCTTTTTTGGCCATAAAACATTTAGAATCTAAGGTTACTTTTAACTAAGTTTCCTTAATTTTCCCCGAATCCAGACAATGGCTGCAATTGTTCAGATCCTATATACATCAAACCAGATAATCTCATGTTACTCTTCCTACACATGTAATTCACTTTCTGAAAATTGACATATTCATAACTAAAATCAACAAAATCAGTGCGATGCATGCTAGAGGCTTTAAAATGCATCCAATGTCTTAAACACTGATCGAAAATGACTGAAAAATACTGAAAATTACATTATGCTCTGCATCCGTTAAGTCAGTGGCTATCTGCATCTTACGTATGTTCCCCAAAATCCTGGTGTGTCCTTCATTCTGAATATGGAATTAGTAAGGAAATTAGAGGATTACTCCTGAGTTATTGAGTAGAGTAACTTTCAGACACAAGCTGAAAACTGATCATAGAACTTCAGAATCACTACAGTGTGTATAGTACAATGATCCTGATAAATTAAATTAAATAATTTACAGAAGAAAATTAAATTTTTACACAACTAATTATTGATCGATAGTGATTAAAAGTCATTATAATCTATAGCGGTTC
>NW_010409810.1:4257-14727 GCF_000710305.1 Buceros rhinoceros silvestris
AAGAAAGCAGTTGATGATGGCCTTCAAACACAAAATGCTTAGAAGAAAATGAAAAATATAAAATAGAAGGCATTACGCTAGTGGGTTTCAACAGAATTTATGCTAAGTATCTGAATTATTCAATAAGGAATAAATTCAGCCTGTAATCTGACTGCACTTTCATTTAGGATACTTTCTCAAAAATAGAACAGAAATTAATTAAGGATTTTTTCCATATACATAAGTAGTTCTTAGTAAAGATTTTTCTTTAATATCTCATTTTAGATTTTAAATGAGTCAGCATTTAAATGAGTCAGTAGAAGGTAGTCTACGCAAAGAGGCTAATGACCAATGTGTTTGACCCAACATGCAATGAAATCCTACAGGAAAAAAAAAAAGTCAGTGGCAGTTTTTTGGGGGGACTAAGAAGGCAAGACTTGATCCATCCTCTCTTCAGGTGACATCTGTATGGCAGAGAAGAATGTCTTTATACTTGTGCCACATTTGTTTTATATTCTGAGAACTTTGGTGCCCTGGATTGTGAATGTGTTACTGTTCAGTAAGAATAAATTCTCTTAAGAAATAGGGACACAAATTGTGTAATGACAGATGTTGAGAGACAAGCAATGATACTTCAAGAAATAGCAAATCTTCTGAATATTGAGAAATGTGTTGCAGTCAAGGGCTCAATGTATGCATGGAGACCACTAACAAGTAGCATTCCCCAGGGAATGCCAGTGGCAGGATGGACGCTGTCACATCCCTACAGAAGTGGTCAACAAGATCACAGCCATGTCTCCGCCTACCAACAAGAAGGAGACACAGTCCTTTTTGGGACTCACAGGCTTCTGGCGAATGCACATTCCCGAGTATAGCCAGATAATTAAGCTTCTCTATACTGTCACCCGGAAGAAGAATGATTTCACCTGGGGCTCTGACCAGAAGCATGCCTTTGAGCTCATTAAAAGGGAAATAGCCCATGCTATGGCCCTGGGACCTCTGCGAACAGGACCCGAGATTAAAAACATCCTGTACACCTTGGCAGGAACATGTGGTCCTTCCTTGAGCCTATGGCAAAAGGCACCAGGAGAAACCCGAGACCGTCCTCTAGGATTCTGGAGTCGGGAGTATAAAGGCTCAGAAGCCAATTACACTCCCACAGAGCAGGAGATACTGGATGCCTATGAGGGAGCCTCAGAAGTAATTGGTACCGAGGCACAACTCCTCCTAGTTCAGAACTAGGGGTTGGTATTGGGACCAGTGGTATTTGACATCTTCGTTGGCAACATGGACAGTGGAATCGAGTGAACCCTCAGCAAGTTTGTTTGACACCAAGCTCAGTGGTGCAGTTGACAGACTGAGGAATAGTGGGATTGAGAGCAGCTCTGAAGAAAAGGGCTTTGGAGTGCTGGTGGATGAAAAGCTGTGCATTAGCTAGCGATGTGCTCTCAACAACCCAGAAAGCCAACCATATCCTTAACTGCATCAAAAGAAGTGTGACTAGCGGACTGAGGGAGGTAATTTTCCCCTCTGTTCTGGTAAGACCCCACGTAGAGTAGTGTGTCCAGCTCTGGGGGCTCCAGCATAAGACAGACATGGACCTATTGGAGTGGGTTCAGAGGAGTACTCAAAAATTATCAAAGGGCTGGAGCACCTTCCCTATGAGGACAGGCTGAGACAGTTGGGGTTGTTTAGCCCGGTGAAGAGAAGGCTCTTTGAGTGGCCTTCCTGTGCTTAAGGGAGCCTACAGGAAAGATAGGGAGGGACTCTTTATCAGGGAGTGTAGTGATAGCACAAGGAGTAATGGTTTTAAAATGAAAGAAGGTAGATTTGAATTAGATGTTAGTAACAAATTACTCATTCTGAGGCTAGTGAGGCACTGGAACAGGTTGCCCAGAGTTGTGGATGCTCCCTCCCTGGAAGTGTTCAAGGCAGGTTGGATGGGTCTTTGAGTAACCTGATCTAGTGGAAAGTGTCCCTGCCCATGGCAGGGGGGGTTTGGGACTAGATAATATTTAAAGGTTCTTTCCACTCAAAGCACTCTATTATTCTAGGTATGTAATTGTTAACAAACTTTCAACTGAAAAAGCTAACAGAAACCCTTCCACCACGGAGGTAATTTTCCCCTCTGTTCTGGTAAGACCCCACGTAGAGTAGTGTGTCCAGCTCTGGGGGCTCCAGCATAAGACAGACATGGACCTATTGGAGTGGGTTCAGAGGAGTACTCAAAAATTATCAAAGGGCTGGAGCACCTTCCCTATGAGGACAGGCTGAGACAGTTGGGGTTGTTTAGCCCGGTGAAGAGAAGGCTCTTTGAGTGGCCTTCCTGTGCTTAAGGGAGCCTACAGGAAAGATAGGGAGGGACTCTTTATCAGGGAGTGTAGTGATAGCACAAGGAGTAATGGTTTTAAAATGAAAGAAGGTAGATTTGAATTAGATGTTAGTAACAAATTACTCATTCTGAGGCTAGTGAGGCACTGGAACAGGTTGCCCAGAGTTGTGGATGGTCCCCCCCCTGAAGGGTTCAAGGCAGGGTGGATGGGTCTTTGAGTAACCTGATCTAGTGGAAAGTGTCCCTGCCCATGGCAGGGGGGGGTTGGGACTAGATAATATTTAAAGGTTCTTTCCACTCAAAGCACTCTATTATTCTAGGTATGTAATTGTTAACAAACTTTCAACTGAAAAAGCTAACAGAAACCCTTCCACCACTATGTGCCTTTGAAACTGATTGCTACTAATTTTCTCACCACTGTGTTTCATGATTGAAACTGAAAATGTTTTGGACTTGAAAACACAAGAGTTTCTGCAGCTGCTACTTGCCCTCTGAATTTTGGAGGTGTTTGTTCTTGGCATGAAAATTGACATTGGTATGGGCATCTCAGCTGACTAAATCCACAAGGGTATCATTGATATGTAGGATTCATTGGTCACCAAACTATACTGACACATTTTACATTAATATGTACATACAAAAGCAGAGTAGACCAGCAAAGAGAGCACAAAATTGCTGCCACTGTAAATTGAACAATGCTGTTGTATACCCTGGGCTACCCAAAAGTCTCAAGTCGCTTTGACACTTTACAGCACATCACAGTGAGCTGATGGACATTAGTTACCCATGTTTTGAAAGGAAGATTTATGTGTTGGTGTAAGGTGCATCTAATATTAGTATGGTGTGACTTCGCTAAGTGTTAAACTTCCCACTTGCACTGTATAATGATGTACTTGTGTTAGGGTAAGCAAAGACCAGCTGATCTGTGTACTCTCATGGTTTATAAAAATGTGTACTTTATCTCCTAACAAGGTTGTTTCACATGTGACTTTGAGTTTTGGAGCAGGCAGTAATTAAGGATCAAGAACTAGAGGCAATGATCAGCTAGTGTATTGCTGCATCTGTTTGCAGAGCACCTAGACTGATTTACATCATCTGACAGAAAGTCCTTAAGGTTTTCTTTTACAGAGGCACTGTTTGAGATCCAGGCCACTTAAAAAATGATCTGCTAGTTTTCCCCTAAAAATCAAATTTAGCTTAGCCCTTAGATAGGTTTGCAGCTGCCAATTAGTAGTTTCTTCCTAATATGAATAAAGAAATATACTGATGAGAAGCTTTCAAGTCTGCTCCATTCTGAGAAATAAAATCTGCCTGTCTTACATAAACCACATCCGTAGGTACTATATTAAAATGGGAAAATGCTGTCAAACATCTAAGTAAATGTCTAATTTAAAATATGCAAAGTCTTTTTTGTGTTTGTTTCAGCTTTTCCATTTGTAAATAATTACTGGCATTTGCACAGACATTTTGATAAGTCTTCTGGATTGTAACATCTGAAGGAATGAATTTAAAATGTAGAGAAACAGAAAGCAGAATATCAGATGCAAAATGTCTGAAATTTCTGATTCAAAACCAAACTAAATGAGTGAGTCATTTCTATAGCAGATGTGTTCAAACTGGAAGATATTCTAGTTTTTGCTGTCTCTTCAAAAAGTCCCAGATGTGAGGTTTCCACCAAGCTCTGTGTCTGTTCTCTAGATCTGGTCTGGAGAAGTGACTGTTTAAAGACATTTTTAATGTATTTAAATTTTGTGACAATAAGGAAAATTAAATTATTGAGGAAAAATTGAAATACTATTGATTGTAAGTAGTGAATATACCATGCTGAAGTTAAGAATACAGACATCTCTTCCTGTGTTTGTCTTCCTTCCTAGACATCAGCTGTTGACCACTTTTGGAGACAGGATAGTGAAGAAAACTTTTTTCTGATCTGGAACATCTTTTAGTATCTTGCTATAGGAAAAAATCTACTGAGAAAATACTGTATGACTAAGCATACTTTTTTTTTGAAAATTTGACCATCATATTATGAAGGTAAATAAATACAGGCAGATGAATGCACATGCATATGTATGTGTATTATCATATTGCAAATGGACTGATGATTTTCTATTCTGCATGATTAATGTACTTTCAGAAAAATATCCTCAAGTGTTCTGGAGTGTTTTACAAAATAAAAAGTGAATTGCAGTCCATAGTTTGTGACTCTGCTTGGTACAGCTCTAACATACTCTAAATGATGTTTTGGTATTATACCCTAACTAAAGTACAACCTCTCAAAGTTCCTATGTATTTGTTCAATATTTTTTTTTTTTTAGGCAAAGATCTGTTTTGATTTTCAATTTATAAACTATAGGATAGAATCATATAATCATATATTGGTTTGGATTATGGACGGGACCTTTAAAGGCCATCTTGTTCAACCCTCCTGTAGCATGCAGGGACATCTTCAATTAGACCAGGTTGCCCAGAGTCCTGTCCAACATGAACTTGAATGTTTCCAGGGACACCACCGCCTCTCTGGGCAACTTGGGCCATCCCTTTTCCTTCGCAACAAGCCATGCTAAAAAGATGATCCCTTCGTCTTCAGGCTTCTCTTCTCCAGGCTGATCAACACCTGCTCTGTCAGCCTTGTCTCATATCAAATGTGCTCCATCTCTCTGATTTTTTTTTGTGGGCCTCCTCTCCAACAGGTCCTGTGCTGAGGACTCCACAGATGGACACGGTACTCCAAGAATCATTTTAAAATAGCAGAGTACAGGGGGAGAATCACCTCCCTCGACCTACTGGCCACACTTCTTTTAATGCAGTTAAGGATATGGTTGGCTTTCTAGGCTGCAAGAGCAAGTTGCATGCTCATGCACAGCTTTTCACCCACCAATACCCTCAAGCCCTTTTCTGCAGAGCTGCTCTCAATACTACTATTCTCCAGCCTGTCAACTGCACCACTAGCTTGGTGTCATCCTCAAACTTGCTGAAGGTGCACTTGATCCCACTGCCCATGTCATTGATGAAGATACTAAACAGCACTAATACACCCATGAAATCCATCTCTCTCCAGTTTAGGGAGAAGGATGTTGTGGGGCACCTTGTCACAGGCTTTGCAGAAGTCCAGATAGACAACAGCCATAACTCTTCTCCTGTCCATCCATGTAGAAGGCCACTAGGCTGGTCAGGCAGGACTTGCCCATTGCGAAGATGTGTTGGCTGTCTCAAATGACCTTCCTGTCCCCCACATACCTTAGCATAGCTTCTAGGTGGATCTGTTCCATGATCTCCCCAGGCACAGAGGGGAGGCTGACAGGCTGGTGGTTCCCGGGGTCCTCCTTTCTAT
Organism: Buceros rhinoceros silvestris; assembly: GCF_000710305.1. Taxonomy (NCBI): domain Eukaryota; kingdom Metazoa; phylum Chordata; class Aves; order Bucerotiformes; family Bucerotidae; genus Buceros; species Buceros rhinoceros. The sequence goes on from NW_010409810.1 coordinate 9,903, forward strand.
CCTTTTTAAAACCGGGTGCAATGTTCCCATTTTTCCAGTCTCCAGGGACTTCACCTGACTGCCAGGATTTTTCAAATGTCATGAAGCAGCTTGGCAGCTATGTGAGCCAGTTCTCTGAGGAGTCTCAGATGCATCTTGCCAGGTCTTAACAGGAAATAAAGAATATCATTACATAATATTGTTGTACATAAAATGTACTTATAAAAAACAGTTTGAAATAACCCTTTGCTCTGGAGAAATATTTCGAATCTTGAATATTTTGAAATCTTGCCCATACAGAAGGGGGAAGAAGACCTAGCACAATCCATTAGTATTGAATAGTTTCTTATTACAATCTGACTCATAGAAAATAGTGATTTGCAAAACTGAGTAGTCTCATTTTTTTGTCAGTAAGGTAATTTTAATATTTCCCTTGAGAAAAGACAGGAGGCCTTTTAGTTGTGCTGAAGAATAGGGAGAAGTTATACTAGCTGTCTTCTGGTTACACTACTGCTTCTATGTATGAGGGTAAATGAACTACCCTGTCTTTGTGCCAGACTCTAGCATGCCATGCTTTTAACATCCTTATACATGAACTCACTCTCTTATTTGGTGGTGGCTAACTGTATCAGCTCCTAAGTTCTTCCTGGAACTCACTTCTATCAATTTTCGTAAGGTGTTTCACTGCTATCCTGAAAGCCCACAGGGGTTTCATGTGGTGGAACAAATTTGGCCAAATGCCTGATTCCCATGTTGTTTTTATTGCCTCACAGACAGAAATTACATTCTGCTCAATTTAAACAGGAATTCATATTTCTGTTTTGGTTCTGGAGAAGAAAAATTAATAACAAATAAATACAATCCTTAAGTAACAACTGAAGTGGAGTCAGTCACATGCTTCTCTGGTCTTACCCTCCCTTTTAGTCTGATCCTTTTCTTCTGCAGCCCCCAAGCCTGGGGATGCTCTTTGGACAAGGGCAGCCAGGATGTCAAGGCAAGATTACAGGTGAGACAAAAGGACAAAAAGGTTTTCAGATTTACCATCCTGACCTTCTTGGGGTAATTTTGATTCAACTTTTTCACATGCTGATCTGTCATTTGATGAGGCGTCTTGGTGTGAAGCTGGAAAAAATGCAGGGCTTTGCTTCCTTCTTCCAGCTCTTTCTCCATCACTCTCTCTCTGCACACCCCTATTAACTGTCCTGCTTTTAGCTGCCTCTCTGAGTATAACAGTGATTTTCCCGGTAAAATGCCTCCCTGTATAAGCAGTATCATCTTATCTGGTCTGTGTTAGTGTCAAGAGCTCTAGATTTCCAATGTCTTCAGCCTAAGGACAATGATAACTGACAGCTAAAGAGCTTCCTCAAAATTACATCTATTAAAAGCAGAGAACAGTTCCAAAAGGAGTCACAGACAAAAAACCAAACCAAACCAAACCAAACCAAAACAAAAACCCCCAAAACCCCACAACCCACCCACCCCCACCCCCATGTATACGTGCTTGACTGTCGGGAGAAAAGCATCCTCTTCACAGGCAGCATGAATATAACTTAATATAACTTCACAGGTCCCCAGGCCCAGCTGGTGAAGATATGCTATAGACCTCCTGGTCGCGGTGAGAAACTGTAGCAAAAGCCTCTTGAAGTCTGAGGAAGTCTTGCAGGGCAAGATGAGCCCATCAGTGTGACCAGAATTTGCTGCCCAGGACAGGAACGCAGCTGAGGATGTGCAGGGGTGTGATGTGGCTTTGGATACAGCAAACATGGAGTGGATCTTATGATGAGTGAGGGAAGTAAGCAGCAAGATACAGATTCTGCACTCTAGGGAAGCAGATCTGGAAGAAAGGTGGGTTCCCATGGAAAGCAGCTCTAAAGGGCAGGGTAGCTCAGGAAAGGGCAGTCTCCTGCAAGCACAAGAGCATTCTGTCACAGGACACAGTTTGGCTAAGCAGCAAACTCGTGACAAACCTACAATGAACTGTCCAGAACAGGGACATGAACTTACCAGTTAGCTTTGCTTGGGAAAGGGCAGCTCTGCAGGAAAAGGCTTCAAAGTCCATGAAGAGGCAACATCTGGGATCTCTGAAGCAACTCAATGCACCATTTTATTTTTCTATCTGAGTAATTGTTACACACCTGTACATTCATCATATAATTTGTGACTTTCATCTTTCCTCAGTTTCCTTCTACTCTACGTAACAGTTTAATAAAATTATTGTATCCCAGTGTTTAGGACACTCCTATAGCATCGTCTTGGGGAAGAGTGGCTGGAAAGCTGCCCAGCAGAAAAGGACCTGGGGGTCTTGGTCGACGACTGGCTGAATATGAGCCAGCGGTGTGCCCAGGTGGCCAAGAAGGCCAATGGCATCCTGCCTTATAGCCTGGCCAGCAGGAGCAGGGAAGTGATTGTCTCCCTCCCTGGTGAGGCTTCACCTCGAACACTGTGTTCAGTTTTGGGCTTGTCACTACAAAAAAAAAAGAAGAAAAACAAAAAAACCATTGAGCTACTGAAGTGTGTCCAAAGAACACCAACGAGGGTGGTGAAAGGTCTAGAGAACAAGTCCTGTGAGGATTGGCTGAAAGGCTGTATGGTCTTCAGAAAAGGAGGCTCAGGGGTGATCTTACCACTCACTGTAACAACCTGAAAGGAGGTTATAGCAAGGTGAGGGTCAGGCTCTTTTTCCAGGTAACAAGGGATAGGACAAAAGGAAATGGCATCAAGTTGTACCAGGGCAGATTTAGGCTGAATATTAGGAAAAATTTCTTCACCGAAAGGGTTGGAACAGGCTGTCCAAGGAAGCTATTGAGTCACCATCCCTGGTGGTATCTAGTAGAGTGAAGATGCAGTGCTTAGGGACATGACTTAATGGTGAGCATGACAGTGTTAGGTCTACAGTTCTACTTGGTGAACTTAAATGTCTTTTGTAACCAAAATGATTCTGTGATACTCTTCTCTTAAAGACAAATCTTCAGTAATTTTTAGTAATTTTTAGTAATTTACTGAAACCTGTGGATCCCCTGGCTGTCAAGGACTAATCCTTGTTGCACTTTTTTACTGCCTTCCTTATATTGCATGTAACATTTGAGTTTCCTCTGTACAATTTTTTTCTAAATTCTTCTAAAATTGGAAAGAAATAGAGGGTAACAAGAAATCTGCATGAGCCTAGCCGTTTCAGAGATTTTGGCCCCAGATCAGAAGTTTTCAGTAAGATCATGTTTAACTGATGACAAGTGAAGTTCAGAATCACACAATACTTCTCTGTGAGTTGCCTTTTAGCATTTGGAACAGTAGAAACTGTGTGTGCCTATAATACGTGACCAGAAACCTACTGTGCTTTTCAGGTACAGTATGCTCATTTTAAAATCATTTTGCCTATGCAGCTGGGTTATTTTTAAATAAGCAGTGAATGAACATATCTTTTTAAAGCAAGTTTGCGTATGTAAGGTGGCATTTAATGCGAACATTGTAAGTGTTACAGAACAAGGTAGGCATGACTTCAGGGAAACACAAAACCCAAAAGGACCACTAACATTTGAATGCAGAAAAATTGTATTAATTTAATTTCTTCAAAAAGAAATGTATAACAGGCTTTTGTCAATATTTGCTTCTTTTTCTCCCTATAGGTAAATGATTTAACACACACTATCATGTTCTTACGTGGTTTCCACTATCATGCATCTTAATGGTTTCTGACATCAGTGGAGCTTCTCTTCATTAACAGTGATTACCAAAGTAGATGGGACTAGTATGGAAGAAAGCACATTGAACTCTGTTACAGTATTTGCGTGAGAAAACATGATCTCAGATTAATGGCTGAACAGATAAGCATATGAAAAAATTGTCTAAATTAATCAGCATATGTGTGTATAAGAGAGTTATTTGTCTTTTCGCATCTACAAGCTTAATCTTGGGAGCAAACATAAAACACAGCATGCCGAGGCATTGGAAGAATTCGGACCTATGAATGTGAATGAATTAGCTGGAGACATAAATATAACATTTTCCTGTGTGACAGATAGAACTTGGTCTTACAGTGTCAAAGAAAACCTTACTCATTTTCCTCAAAAGACAAGAACTTCTACATCTCAGGTGATAAAAGTCACCTCAAAGCAGACATAAACTACTCTTTTAAAGCTTTCAGGAAAAGCAGAATAAGTGCTCTTTTCCACACCATGTGTGGACAAAAAATATAGAAAGGGGTTTACTTATTGAAAGCAGGAGATGAATTTCCCAAATTTTACAGTGTGCCTTTCATGTAAACTCCATATTAGAGATGATAAAGTCTCAATGAGGTAAGTGGCATCCACAAAATTGTGTATCAAGGGAAAATATCTTGCCAAAATTATTAGGCAATAGTCTTTTCCCTCAGAACCACACATCTGAGTTCACTACTGTTCAGAATTACCTGCATTATGTCCTGAGGAAACTCTAACTTTCTTACCTAACTTCTTTAATACACTGGGCTGCTGGTGCTGCTGGTGCACAAGCAGAAGCCAGCAGGCCACTCAGGGCAGGCGAGAAGTCCCCATCTGGGGGCAGCATGCATGGTAGGGCTGCCCTAGAACGTCATCTTTTAACAAACCTACAATCTTCAGTGCTCAGTTCTGGATGGCAGAACTCTCTCTAAGGCAAATTTTTTGGAGTTCAAGCAGTCCATGAAGTAAGCTGGCAGAACCGAAGTTTCACCTGGCCGTTACTGAAATGACTGTGCAAAACATTTCTGATATATTTCATTGACATGTTTCTGTGTTTTCTTACTGATGTATTTCCATCAGTACATGCATTTCTCCCCATCCCAACATCGTAGAGTCCTTTATAATTATTTTATATTATGTTATACTGAATT
>NW_010409811.1:0-4231 GCF_000710305.1 Buceros rhinoceros silvestris
TTTTTTTTTTTTACAGAAAAATTCAGAGTTGAGTCACTGACCTACTGTAGTTGATAGCAAAAGCCGTTAAGTTTTATTGATTCAGCGGTGTGAGGAGACTCAAGGTGGCTACAGACATCAAGCTCCTTTCTGCTTCTGCCTTTATTGACAAAACTCTTCCCAGGACTGAGTTTTCCTTGATATGAGAGCAAAGATGTATAATGCAGCTGTTTGCAGTGCCCTGGCATGAAAATGCGTGAAGAGAAGCGAGAGATAAAACATCCTAGAGGTATTTTGTCATCAGCGACAATGAAAGGTCTCTCAAACTGTGTTGAGATCAGCTGCTCCAGTGTGAAGCAAGAAGGACAGCTGGTGAAGAATCAGTGTTCATATTCCTATACCAACAGCTAACAAGATGGTTTAATCAAATATAAATGTGGAGGATGCCAGAGCCCAAACAGGATTTAGTTCATATTTTGTCACAAGGGAAAAGAGGGTGCTTAAGGAAGAGCTAGTCTCTTCATGTGGAAAATACTGCTCACTAATCTTCAGCAATATATATCTCATGAAAATCGTTAGATCAATTCTCAAGGAACAAAGCTACCTTTGCAGCTCTGGTACTCAATTACAAAACCATGTGTAAATAAGCACAGCATTAAACCTCCGCAGCTGTCTATGATAGGGTCAGATAACAAAAATTTACCCAACTTCTGCCAGGCTCTGCCACAAATATGTGTGATTGAGATTAGACTAAAGTAAACTGCAGCCAGTCCAGTACCTTTCCTCTAATGCTTTTTAATTTTGATGGAGGAAATTCCAATAAACTCTATGAAATTTGAGACTTCAGAGAAGAGGTCTTCAGAAGAGAGAACTTCGTTCCTACAAAAACATTAAGAAAGGTATTAAAAGGAGTAGGTGCCAAATAATTTTATGCTCACACATGGAAACAAAGACGCATACACATCAGTAGTTAAATAGACAGTGAAGCCCAAATTATTTTATGCTCACACATGGAAACAAAGACACATACACATCAGTAGTTAAATAGACAGTGAAGAATATCAAGGATGCAGAAGATTTCTTCTGATGAATGTAATAGGTGAAGCTGCAGACACTTGGGTTAAGGAAATGAGGGCTTCGTATTATTTATAACACAACATTGCTCAAGTGTTTTGCTTACAGCAGTAGGACTTTTGAGTATCATTTCTCTGCCTCCTGAATATAACATTTGCTGGGAAGAAAATTTGGGAGCTGCAATTACTATTTAGTCTGTGTCTGGCAAAAGATTTGACAATTCTTCCAGGGTATCAGAGGAGACATACTTTTCTACAGCCAACTTGTGTTATGATTAGGAATATAACAGTGACTGATGCCAAGTTGTCTTAATATGCAGTGGTGTAGCACTGAATAGAGTGTCCTGACATGCCATCACAACTGTTTCAAGGCAGAAACAGATGGCAGAGAAACAGGAACATTTTCACAATCTGCAACGACACAGACATGGCCATGGATCCAGGGTCAGAGACACAAGATCCATTTTTGTCAATGAGACACTTCCCACACAACTACTTATCCCAGATGATACTTGTTATCATTTCCAATCTCTGCTGGAAGTCAGAAGTAGAAGTGGAAGTTCAGCTTTCTGTGGTCTTTTTATTGTTTTACTGTAGAAAGAATATGTTGAGATTTGGTAACAGGCTTGTCTGCTTGGAAATGGAGAGGAATTCACACCCTCAGGACTCACTCTTCAGCTTCCCATCTGTGAACAGAATAAGGCCTGGAGTCACTGGACATAGCCATAACAGAGTTATTAAGTAATATTATTAAATAATAACATCAACAGCAAGCAAAACTCATGGTACATGGAATTTTCATGGAAGTAAATAAAGTTGGTTCAATTTCCTTTGTGGCTTAAGGAACTGTTACTTCAGCTGTTTCCCTTTGGCTGGCTTTCCTCTTTAGTGCTCACTCAGTCACAGGTGAGCCAAGGATGTATTTGTTCCACCATGTATTAAAGATATGGGGGAACCATGTATTATCCTCTTCAATACTTACCTTAGGAAAAAAAAAAGGCTATTTTCTTTCTTTAACACCTTGAGTTATAGACGAACATTTTGCATAAAAAGAAAAAACTGTTTTCAAAAATGTCACTAATTGTTAAGTAGCACTTTGGCAGCTTAATGTCTTGCCTTCTGCTTTTGCAGAACTGATAATTTTTAATTACTAGTTTTGATAATTTTTGGATCTGGATTTTTTGCTCTTTTTGTTTTCCTCAGGTTTTCCTGTGGTTTCATTTTTGTTTAAATTTGGGAAGAGGATGTCACTTTGCACAGCTTACATCTGCTTAAGCTCTTTTACATAGAGGACTTACAGATTCTATCACAGGTCAGTATGAACTATGATTCATTAGGAGACAGAGGGACTGTGGAAACAGAAGGCAAATCAATCCATAAAAATAATTGCATGATTGTATTTTGTCAGTTAACCGTTTTCCATACTTTTCTTGCACTGTAAAATACCAGTAGGAATAATATGTCCAGCTTAATTATACTCGCTCGGTGTGACAGAACTGACTTGATATGGGTGAAAAAAAATATTCTAACCCTTACACCGCTTGAATGACTTGACATTTGTAATCTCTACATTATAGAATCCAAAGCTTCCTTGATTCTTTTTATAACCATTTCTAGTGCTGATTCTGACTCAGGTACACATCTTGAATGGCTATAAACAACGATGTGCAAGACAACTGACTCAATCTGAAGCATACCTGTTGCACATGTTTAGTTATGTTTCCCCATTGAAGCTGAATATATACATTTTTCTCTGGTCAGAAATAGTCTAGCTGAATCAGAATATTTCAAATACAGATTGCAGCTGAAGGGGGGTAGGTACCATTAGGTGCTATATAGAAGCTTGAGAATATACTCAGGAGCTGCAGATGCAGGTGAGTAAAAAAGTTTCTGTTTCTCATAGTTTTCACAATTAATCAGAGGGAAATGCCCTTTAAGAGTAAGTTAATTTTTAAGTTCGGAAACCAAGTATTTGCCTGCCCTAACCTCAGGCAGTGAGGGGAAAGCTGAAAAGCACACTTTGATCTCTTGACTCCCGTCTGACTTTTCAAGACTGACTGAAGGAGAATAATCCTAAATGTTTTCTGCCAAAATATGTAAATACCACTAAAAGGGCACAGTAATATATTTACGGACTTATTATTTGTTCATACAACTTTAAATAGAGAGTGCCATGTGTTGGCGTGTTCTGACACACAAGTACTAGCTGTTTGGTATGAAAATATCCTATTCAAAGCAACTAGTTGAGTTTTTCATCATCATCATCTGCTCTAATTCTGAAGTCCCATTCTTCTCCAAGTTTTCTGATGTTGGGTACTCATGGGTAGGTTTGGTATAAGAAGAATATGGTCCCTGGTACCATCATCTAATCCTAAAAACCATGTCTGTTTTCTGATGTGTCTTAGATATCTCCGATGTAGTTGGTGGGTTTTTTTCTAGGGTGTTTTGTTGTTTTTGTTTTGTCTGTGTTTGCTGAGCAAATTTCCAGACCTTCAGCTAATGTTAACTTGTGTGTGTTTCAGTTCCTAAAAGTGTTCACATGTGATCAATTTTCGGAAGCACTTGGTTGGCAGAAGCCCACTGGTTTCAAATACAACTACATCAGTTGTGTTACACTGCTTGAAGCAGAAAAAGACTAACACTGCATTTTCTTTGTCACCATCATCTCAGAGGATAAATAAACTGCAAGATCTATGCTAATTACATTTTCTGGAAAAATTGTAAAAATTGCAAAATGTTGGATTTTTTATTGGTTGGCCTGTGGAAACTGAATACTTAAATGCAAAGTACACAAATAAAAGCAAGCACTGTGATATTGTCAGTAATCCACATAGATTCGGTGATGATTGTGGTTGAGGTTCTCAAACAAATCAGGCAGAGGCCTGTGATTAATGAACAAGAAAGGCATTGGGAATATTGGCTAGATTCTTTAATGTCTTTGTTTGCCCTGAATTTTGAAGTGGACAAGACAGCTGTGTAGACAAAGAAGTGGGGATTTTTGGTAGAGTATTTTGAGCATTATATGCTTTATTTACTACCTGAACATACTGTAGTACTATACATTGGAAGTAATGGATAATTATCTGACAGATGCAATAATTTCTATTACAGGTACTGTTGTCTAAATCTCTAATTTTTCCAGGTTTAAGCATATATATATATTAAAAAATATATATTTA
>NW_010409812.1:0-1961 GCF_000710305.1 Buceros rhinoceros silvestris
TGCTTTTCACAGCCTGTTGCTTCCTCTTTCCCCCCATACAGGCAGTCAGACCTGGTAATACTTGGTATCGTAGTCACTGCATTCTTGAAAAGCAACCAAGTATGAAATGTGCCAAGAGTTGGAGACTTTCTTCTAGTCTCACCATAATCTCTTTTTAACTTGCATGGCTTGAGCACCTTTCATTTGACACCAGGGGAGATTTTTGCCTATGCAGGTTTAATGCTACTGAGGCAAATTCTCTCACCTCTTCCTGTAAGAGATCCTGAGTTGTTGGAACTCATCAGAATCTTCCAGAGGCATCCATGGTCTCAGTCAGACATTCCCAGTAGAGTTGGTTCTGATAAACTGGATATTCAGTTTTCAGATTCAAGGTCCTTGATTCCAGCTGTCTTCAGGATGCTCGTGCCTGAGAATAGACAAAATTGTTCATGCCTCTCAGACTGCCTTAGAAAAGAAGCAGCCTCTTCTCTTTGGTCCTGCTCATCTTGATCTCTTCTTCCACATCTGATAAAGAGTTAGAACGGATGCTCTGTTCTGATTGTGCGACAGTGAGGATTCTTTGGATTGAGGGAGGCCATTCCTGAAAAACGCGCCCTTCTCTCATCTGGTGTAATGACATGTTTTAGCATGAGAAAGGATTTGTTTATGTTCTCCAAGGCTTACAAGCTTTTAGGGACTCAACTTGGAATGCTTATATTACAAGGGACTTGATTTGTTTCCTACTTGTACCTTTAGTTTTAACAAAAAAATACCTCCTCTTCAGAGTGAGTGTGCAAGTTGGGCAGAAGGAAGCTCTGCTGTATGGAGAGATGGACTTGAACATGTAATTATTCAGAGTGCAGAATAGAACATTTCCAGCTTTCAGCTGTGGCTTTTCAGGAACTGTCTCTTCTTTCTAACTGTGGAAATCACTGCTGACCCAGACCCACAGTCTCTTGATCCAAATCCATACAGTCTCTCCTGCCTACTCACTGTTTTGGATGCCCAAGGATGCACTGGAAGCTAATGGACAGAGAAAGACTCTGTGACAGCGGTAGCACATGTATTTGCTAAATATCACTAAATTGGATGGATGTGGAGATACTTCCTTCTTTTTAGGATGATAGAAACAAGGTTCTTAAGCTTTTATACATGCTGACTGCTGGTTTGTCTTTTTTTCTTGCTAGAAAATGAAGAAAGAAATTTCAGCCTTCCGTGATGCTCAGTGATGTGACTTCAGCACACTTGACTGCTACCCCATCCTGTTTTCCTTTGCACGCTGTCAACTTGGCTTCATTCAATAAAAACAACTTCCATATATGTATTTATACCTCTATTAAACGCATTGTCATGGGTTCAGATGGTGGTGGCGGGACTAAGTCCCCCTGCTGCTTCCTTTCTCTTCACCCTAAGAGTGCAAAAACTTTTCTTGCAACCTTTGTGGGGAGGGGATGCCACAACCCTCTCGGTTTCTTATTAGAGCGGAGGCATGTCAATCAAACGCCTCTGTGTACAAGCATCTAAAAGCCGTAATTTGAGGCTCTCCCTGAGCATGCACCTTTGATTTCTGCCCAGGACAGAGAAAGAGATCACATCAGAGAGAAAGCGCAGTTCCTCCACGGGACAGTAAAAGAATCTTCTGCATTTAAGTCTCCCATTTTCTCAAAGGGGTGGAAGGGGAATACAGCCCTGCCCACTCCCCCCACCCACCCCACACACACATATACTGAGAGTTCCACCGCCGAGGGGCGAGAGAGGGGACCATCCCCAGGAAGCCAGTGATGAAATTGTCCTGCTGGATCAGACGCAGCATTGGACCGTTGCCTGAGAGACGCGCACAACGCTCCTGTCCACAGATGGTGGAACAGCAGACACCAAGCAGCCTTCTACGAGGGGTGAGAGGGAAAGACTTTGTGAAAGTTTGCCTGAACAGTTCATTCTTGGACTGAAACCTCGGAGGTTAAGAACACTGCAACTCTTTC
>NW_010409812.1:2096-3992 GCF_000710305.1 Buceros rhinoceros silvestris
TCGTTCCCCACCCCGCTTTGGGCGGCGACAATGTGGTGGAGGCATTGTGTGTTAAACCGGGGATGTGGGATAAACGGAGAGAATGTCTTCTTATCTGTATATACGTATTTATATATTTATTGACATCTCTCTTTTCTCTCTGTCCTGTTAAAATTTAAATGACTGATTTCTGGTTTGAATTGCTTTGTGCATTAACCCAATCTTGTTCCACTCCTTTCATTTAAAACCTGTTTTTGCTGGTTTTCTTTTCCTCAAGCCCAGTTAAGCCCATGATATTTTACCAGCCGAAATCTTTTAAATCTCTTTCGTAAGTCACAAGCCAAACCTTTTGGAATTTCTTTCCTCTCTAATTTCAACCTGCAACACAAATATATCTTAAAATGTATTAAAGTTTAAATAAAGTCCTTTAACTGCTTTTACTCGGTATTTTTGTCCTCTAGATAAATCTAGTTGTGATGTACTGTGGGGATTGCCTTTGGAATGCTGCAGATCTGAACATCTCTCAGATCATGTCAGTACTTCTCTTGAAAGAAAATGGTCGAATGCTTGATTTCAGCTTGTGGGAATATCTTCCTCTGCAGTGGTCTGTGATGCCGTACAGCCCTCTGCTTATCACATCAAGGTTTTAAACCCAGCCTCATTTCAGTATAGGAAAGGTCAGTCCTTGAGAAACCTTTTCACGATTAACACCCTGAAGAAAGGACGTGGAAGAAACACTTTCCACAAACTTCCATCAGAACTTTTGCTATGGCCTGGTTTTGCCTGTCAGAAGAACCTGAACTTGAAGCAAAGCAGGATGGACTGCTGTAATGTTCTAAGATGAGGTTTAGTTTTGCTTGTAATAATGACAACCTTGGTGCTACTGGGGAAGAATTAATGTCAATTGTTAGTAGCAGGAGTTGCAGTGGAATTAAACTGTAACAACTAGTTGACCTGGAAAGAACTGTATCTTTATTACGAAAAAGTGTGATGGTGTAAGGAAGTATTGCTGCCAATAAATATATTTAATGTCAAGGCAAAGCAATACCAGTTTTAAAGCTGGATCCTTCAGTTAATTTGACAGGTTTGATTTTTTTAAGTTGATCATAAAATAGACAAAGTTTAATTTTAAGAGGATGAAATTTTCTATCAGTTGTAATAAAATGTGGAATGATGCATTTCTGTTGTGTTTTGTCACTTTACATACGCTGTGTCTGGTGATGCAGAACGCCCAGCTGTGCAATCCTCGGTGTGTGTCTGGTTTGTTTCTTTCTGGTGCGTTTGGCCAAACATTTGTGTACTATGCAGAATTTTGTCTTCTACCTGTAGTGTTTGGATGGCGATTAATAAAAAATGATTCCCCTTTGGGGGGAGGTTGTCTGCTCTATATAATCACACAATAATTTTGATCATTAACAGTCCCCCTTAAAGGCCAGCACAAGACTGAAGACTTTGAAAGAAGAGCTGTGAGTTACACAGCAACAGCAAGCACAGGAGAAAGGAAAACTATTGAAAATTTACATTGGAATGTCATATGTCACATTGGAAACGTAATAAAGGAATTAATGTCATTTTTCCTGAACTTGAGCTCCACCTTGGCTGCTGTCACCCATGTGTCAATGGGACTGCGGGGGCCCTTTGCTGACCACATTCCCTAGGATGACTGAAAAAATGAACCGGTGTGACAGGTTGGGAATGAGGAACCAGAGCCATTCCTGGGATCCAAACCTTTGCTCCTCACAGCTTTGATCAAGCTCCTTCCTGTCACTAGTCCCAGCAGGATACTGGACAGCTTGATCTTCTGTGATTGACCGTTAACGGTTGTCACCAGCCGCATCTTTATTTCTCTTTCTCAGAAAGTTCCTAGTGTGCTCGCTCGCACCGGGTTTGGGGCTCTGGACCCTGCGGCAATGCCCT
>NW_010409813.1:0-493 GCF_000710305.1 Buceros rhinoceros silvestris
TTAAGTCTGGGCGGCTGGCATATGTGGCCTCGATGGTTTTGAGGCAGTCGTGTACTATCGGTTCCCCATCATTCCCAGTGAGGAACGTAGCTGGATTCACAATATTTGTGACCACAATTATTACATCATCTTGTTCCACCATAATAGCTTGGTACTTCAGGAACCTCTGAGGAGAAAGCCAGTGCCCCCCTTGGCTTTCAGAACCGTTGAAACAGTATGTGAGACCATTACAGTCATTTTCTGTCCCAGGGTAAACTTCCGGGCTTCCTGAATATTTAATGCAACAGCTGCGACAGCCCTCAAACATCCAGGCCATCCTTTGGCAGTCATATCCAACTGCTTCAATATATAAGCCACTGCCCTCCAATACGGCCCGGTGAACCAGTTTACCGCCCCCTCAGTCAGATTGTCTTTTAAGTCTGGGCGGCTGGCATATGTGGCCTCCATGGTTTTGAGGCAGTCGTGGACTATCCGTTCCCCCTCATTTCCCATG
>NW_010409813.1:540-1148 GCF_000710305.1 Buceros rhinoceros silvestris
ATACCGCCCAAGGTCTTGAGCCAAAATTCCGAGAGCAATTCCCTGCTTTTCGTATGAAAATAAAAGGAACGGTTTACTCACATCAGGTAGTCCTAGGGCGGGTGCTGATATTAACACTTTCCTAAGTTCATCAAAGGCTCTTCCGGCGTCAGCATTCCACTGAATCTGCCCTGTACCTGTGGTGAGCAAAGCACAGAGAGGCTTGACGAGCAAGCCATAGTTGTATATACAGAGACAGCACCAACCTGTCATTCCCAGGAATGTCTGTAGCTCCTTGTTCGTCTGAGGCTGGGGTGTTTGGCAGATCACCTCTTTCCTGTCTTGTCCCAGTGTTCACTGACCTCTGGCAGTTGTATCCAACTGCTTCGAGGTAGAGGCCACTGCCCTCCGATACGGCCCAAGGTCTTGAGCCAAAATTCCGAGAGCAATTCCCTGCTTTTCGTATGAAAATAAAAGGAACGGTTTACTCACATCAGGTAGTCCTAGGGCGGGTGCTGATATTAACACTTTCCTAAGTTCATCAAAGGCTCTTCCGGCGTCAGCATTCCACTGAATCTGCCCTGTACCTGTGGTGAGCAAAGCACAGAGAGGCTTGACGAGCCAGCCCT
>NW_010409813.1:1560-2698 GCF_000710305.1 Buceros rhinoceros silvestris
GAACAAAAGCAAGGGGCTGTATAACGAACAAGCCATAGTTGGATATCCAGAGACAGCACCAACCTGTCATTCCCAGGAATGTCTGTAGCTCCTTGTTCGTCTGAGGCTGGGGTGTTTGGCAGATCACCTCTTTCCTGTCTTGTCCCAGTGTTCACTGACCTGCGGATAACTCGTATCCTAGATAAATTACCTTGGCTTTTACAGGCAGCTTCCCTTCACATGGGGGGGCCCAGAGTCAGCAAGCTGGTTTCCAAAGAGTGTAAGGCTATTCTTAAATCCTTGAGGCAGCACAGTCCATGTTAGTTGTGTCTTTTCATCCCATACCAGGATTTTCTCACTCAAAGGCAAATATCTCTTGGCTAGACTCTTGGAGAGGGAGGCAAAAGAAGGCGTCCTACAAATATCAAGTCAAATCAAAAGTTAATTCTGTTAACAAAATATCAGGGTTTGCCACTACTGGATAGAGATTCTCTGTTATTTTACTTGTTGCCTGTGAGTCCTAAACGGGCTTACACACTGGTAATAAAAACATTTATCTTCAAACTAATTTCCCTTTCTTTTCAAATTTACTCAGGCATATGCAGAAACCTATGAACTCCACATTACAGAAACACACCTTTTCAATCTAACTAGTGCCCCTTTTACAATGACATAATCTTTTTGCTCACACGCACTAAAGTTTGATTCAAAATCAAATAAGTGGTTCCTCTTTGGTTATATAAACTATTATTTTCCCCTTGATTACTCCGTTCCTGTCCCCTGTACTTACTTGCTCTTTTCTCTGTAAATACAGAAATTATTCTTGGTATAGGTACCTGTGGAGTGAAATTATACATATTCGTAATCTCGTGGCCTAACACAGCTTAAAAATTTTCCCCTGTGTTGTCCGGTTACGCTGATTACTCCGTTCCTGACCCTGTACTTACTTTCTCTTTTTCTGTAAATACAGAAATTATTTTTGGTGTAGGTACCTGTGGAGTGAAATTACACATATTCACAATCTCGTGGCCTAACGCGGCTTAAAAATTTTCCCCTGTGTTGTCCGGTTACATGGACTACGCAATCTCATTTGGCTGAGCCACAGGGAGAGACAAGGCTCCGCGGAGGCGGGGCAGGGGTTTTTCCTGTGGTTTAAAAA
>NW_010409813.1:3314-3869 GCF_000710305.1 Buceros rhinoceros silvestris
AATGGTAACGTTTCCTCATTTATTCCTTTATCCCTTTGATTTTCTCTGTTGCTCAGTTATGATGGTGCAATGTTTTTCCTCTCTTATTATTAGAATGTTGCTGCCGAGCAGTCGCATCTCGATGAGAGCGCAAGGACACGACGGGCATTCATGCAGTGTGCCCATCGAGTGACGGGGTCAGTGTCACTAATTCCAAGAGGTCTCCTTTAAGTTTTACGGTTGATTCAAATAGGATCAAATGGGACACTGTTATTACATTAGTTGTAAATAAGCCGTTGTCAAATTGTTATTTGTTTCTATTTGTTGTTAATTGTTGTTAATTGTTCATACATTTTGTAATAAAATTCAGTTTTGTTGTTCAGTTCATCAAGAGTCTCCCTTTTATCACAGTCCAGTTTAAAACATTTAGTTCTTCACCTAGTAATTTTAAATACAACCCTTTTGTTTACTTTGCACCACGCTAACGCCTCCTTTGGCCGACACAGGCAAGAGGGGGCTGAGAAACGTCGGCAGCTTTGGATGGCAGGGGAGAGGGGGGGGAACCAATGGGACCCC
>NW_010409813.1:4645-5288 GCF_000710305.1 Buceros rhinoceros silvestris
GCCCCATTTTCCAGCTTATATAGCGGCCACCACTGATTACAATACTTAACAAGTTGCTGCTTGCTCTCTGTCCCTCCTGCTCCAGCAATATCCTGACAGTACTTTAAAATGCAACCTAACGGGCTCTTTTTCATTACTTCTTTCAACTGTCCTTTCCCCATCTCTGTCAGTCTCTTTTCCACCTTCCACTGAAATCGTTTCTGGCACCTCCTCACCACCGTCTCCAAATTTTCCTCCCAAACTTCCCAACAATCAGGCACTAATTGTTTCCAGCCACAATCAAAACCTACTATAGTCCCACTTCCTCTATCTCCCCGAGTCCTACAACAGAGACACTTAGGGAGCACCTTAGAACAAACACAACACCACTTCCTCTTACACTCTTCACATCCTAACGAAACCCACGCAGGATGCCAGGAGTCTAAACCCAACCACCTTAGGAGCTTTTCTTCACTCGGGTGGGCGCTAATCGCGAGTGCTTGATCTAAGATCGAGCGTGGATGGTGTACCCAGGTCCCTCCGAACTCATATAATGGGACCGGGAGAGGTCTCTCTATTTCTGCTGGTACCACAACACGTTCCGCTCCGGTCGCCATGATAAAACTCTCGCTTCGTAGCGAGGCTAAGTTTCATTCACACACAC
>NW_010409814.1:0-9555 GCF_000710305.1 Buceros rhinoceros silvestris
AACAAGTCCCAGCCACATCCCCTTCCCTGGAGCAGGGAAGCCTGGGAGCAACGAGGGCTGTGGGGTGGGAGAGGCGCTGGCTGGGGGGGCTGCTGCCATAGGAGCCAGAAAGCCCCAAATGAGCGAGGAGGGAGGATGCTGAAGGTGTTCCAGGAACTGCCAGCAGCCCTGTCAAGCACCCCAGCATGCTGGGGTCTCATCCGCGGGGCACTGGCCTGTCCTCTCCAGTCCCTGGGGCTCTGACAGCACTGCTCTGGCATGAATAACCTTCTTCAGTTTGTTGTAGTGCTGCTACAGCTCGTGTTTCCAGCTGCAGAGCGAGGAAAATAATTTTTCAGGAATCCACCAGCCAATTGTGCAAATAAATGTTTGCACGGCCTTTGGCTGCCATAGCAACAAGCTCCATAGCAACCCCGCAAGGAAGTGAATTATTCTGTGCTTGGAGTTAGAAAGGGACATGGTGGCTGGGGGTGCCACAAAATAGCTGGTCAGCAAAGCACCTGGATCCACCCTGCTTGGCTTGGGTGGGTGCTGGTGGAAGCCCTCGGTAACGGGGCAGCCTCACGATGCAGCACTCAGTGGGGCTGTGGCAAAGCAGCAGGGCAAGCCCTTTGCTTCAGCATTCCCCAGTTTCCACATAGCCATTTGCTGGTCGTGCACTGGCTGTACCTGCCTCTGTTGGCACATCCCTCATCCCGCGCTTGGTGTCTGTTATGCTGTGAGCCCCCTAAGATGCTGCATCCCTGGGTTTGACTCAAATGTGGGTTTGCTTCCTTCCCTCCAGTGCTGGCTGTGCTGGAAACGTTCCCAGAATTGCAAGCCAGCTCTTTGCTGAGCTTTGAAGTGTGGAGTAGAATAGAACAGAGGAAAAAAAATCTATCCTGTGGGGGATGGATTTTAGGAAAAAACCTATTGAGTCAACGGCATTTGTATTAAAAACAGCAAGTCCTTGGAGTCATTTCCATAGGAACCAGTCCCCCAGTTCCGGGCTCAGCCCAAGGCTGCGGCTGAGTGGGGAACAGTGCTGCAAGGGGGGGCTCCGCGGTCTGCCCACCCCAGGCAGAGGGAGCAGGGCAGGGCAGGCTGTTCGCTATTCAATCAGTGATTCACAGCTCTGATTCACGGCTCCATCCTATAGCGGTGGGGGACAGCCAGATCTGGTCATCAGCTGTGTGCATTCTTCCAAGGCGAGGAGTTATTTTGGGGCGTTTTTAGATTACAGCACTTGGTTTTTTTACTCTGTGCTTCTGAATTCTGGATGATTGCACCGCAAGTAATTGAGGTACTTGAATTTCCTGCTTAGAGGAATGAGCTCAATATTTTTTTTTGCAACTCTAAGGCATTTCTAAAACAGCTTTTCTGCATGTACAGCAGGCACACAGCTTTGGGGCTGTTTGTGCAAAAATTGGGAACACCGGGTGCAGTAAGGTTGCAGAAAAGAACCTGGGGGCCATCAGGTTGAACATGAGTCACCAGTGCACCTTTGCTGTGACTGGTTGGGTTTTACTGGTTAAACTGGAGCCAGCAGGTCAAGAGATGAGGTGGTTGCCCTCGATTGGCACTTATGGGACCACACCCAGAGCGCTGTGCCCAGTTTTAGGCTCCGCACTGCAACAAAGACATGGCCATATAGGAGCCACCAGAATGATTGGAGGTCTGGAGCCTGAGGCAGGGGAGGAGATTCCGAGAGTGCTCCTTCAGTTTGGAGGCTTGAGAGCTAGAAGGGTCTCTGCTGTCTTCAGAAGTGCACAGTGAAAAGACAAAGGGCACACATTGCAACAAGACAAATTTGGAGTGCATGTTAGGCAATGTTTTTCCTCCAAGAGTGGTGAAACACTGGAACAGAAGTCCAGAGAGATGGAGAAATCTCATACTCAGAATGTGGCTGCTCAGACCCTGAGCATGTAATATTAAGTTGGGTCCAACTGAAAGCTTGGCTCTACATTGACTGCGGTGTTGGATCAAAGACCTTCCCACTGTTGTTGGGTTGGGTGTTTCTCCAGCTTCTCCAGCTGAATCAGTCTGTGGTTTTGTGATGCTGCAGGGCATTAAGGGGATGTAGGGCTTTGGCTGTCCTCCTGACACTGGGGTACAGCCATAACGCGGGGACTGGTGAAGCCCACCCTGTGTGTTCACTCCCTCTCTAAGACCATAACAAACACGGTCTGAAACGCTGCCCATCTATCTCCCTGTCATCTGGGGTTGATCCTCCCTCTGCTCACTGGTGATGCAGGGTCACACTTGCCTGAGGACACTCAACTCTATAACAAGAGCTCAAAACAACCTGGCAAGATCCCCAGTTTCTTGGTACAGCCGCTCCTCTTGTGCTGTGCACCAGAGGGGTTGGGCTGTGTCACTCAACCCCCTCCCAGGCTGCAGGGACTAACCACTGCCCTTCATCCCCACCTTCCCAAAGCAGCCTAGGGCAAGTCTGGTGCTCGATGGTGGCCAGGTCTTCTGTCTGTGCCTGCATGCAGCCGTGGGGCCAAGCATCATTGGGGTGGAGAGTGAGGATCACCTGGTTAGGGAGCTCAGTGAGGTTGGGGATCCTGGTGCTACCTCCCAGGCGAGTGCCCTGACCGCAGAGTCCATGTTTTCCTGCTGTCCTAGGGCACAGAGACACAGCTTTGACAGGAGGCAGGAGGAGCTTCTGTCCAGTGCAGCCCGCTGCCCGGGGAGGTGAGAGGGGAGGAAAGAGTCTTTTGGGAGGTGGAAAATGTGATGCCGGCACTGCCACGTCAAAGAGGGAGTTGAACCTGCGTCTCTGATTTCAAAACAGAGTTAAAACCGCAATATTACAACTTAAAAAAAAAAAAAAGATTTGGCATTTCCTTGTGTTTTCCCTTTCCCCATTCCTGGATCCCATCACAGGACTGGGGCAGCCCCCAGAGCCAGGAGCAGCGGTGGGGAAGCGCTGGGGTGTTTCTGGGCAGCTTTCCTGCAGCTCTGAAAAACCTGGGAACCTCGGCTGCTGGCCGAGGGGTGGGCAGCTGGTGGGGCAGGAGCTGCTGGGGTTAACTGGTGGCTGAACGGTTTGTGGTTTGCAATGGGGTTTAGGTTCCTAAGTCCTTTATTGGATCTGGCCTGGGGCTCTATTCCCAGCCCTGCTTGTGACATTTAACAGGTCACTGCAGACCCAGGGCTGTTCCCCCCTTGTCCTCACTGCCAACACAACACCGAGCGCAGGGCAGCTGTACCCCCACCCAAGGAGCCTCAGCGCAACCAGCATGCAAGCGCTGAAATCGCTTTATGAGGCGAGCAAGCTTTGCTTCTGGCCTTCTTGAAACTGTGCCACCACAGACATTGTGGAGGAGGGATATAAATAGTTTTCGGGACGCCCGGGGTTGCAGCAGGCGGCAGGTAGTTCAGAAACGCTGCTGTTGGCAGTGTGGTGCTGGGGCAGCCTCTGCTGATTGTTTGCATCCTCCACAGATAAACCGGAGCGAGAGCACCGGGCTGGGGATGGAGCAGGCAGGAGGTGCAGAAGGGGAAGGGACGGATGGCCGTGTTGTCCTGGCCCGGGTCCTGTGGGCAAATTGCTAAAGACCAGATTTTCTGCAGAGTACCTGGGAGTGTCCACACGCTCATCCTTACACTCAGATCTTGTGTTTCAAAGAGAGTTTGCCCATATACAGCCCTCAGTGGGACCACACCAGCCGTGGGACCAAGCAGGGCTGTGTGGGGCTCATGTGCCCCGTGCATCTGCAGTTTTTGCAGGACGTTTGTGCAGGAAGGACTGAGAAAGCTCTTGTGCATTCAGGGCTTCCCTCCTTGCAGAGATTCGATGCAGATGTTGCAGTTAAAACCTTCAAGGACATGCCTGTGGGTCCATCCCATTTCTGAAATAGCTGTGTTGAGCCTGTCCTGTGTGCGAGGGCTGCAGTGGGTGCAGCCGGCGGGGGGACTGGGGCAGTGGGATGCTCAGCATGGTGGAGAAGAGCCCATCTGCCACCCAGCATGCAGCACTGAGTTGGCACCAGCAGTGTCTGTGCTGGCATTTGCAATGTGCGGGGTGCTGAGTGCTCAAGCATGGAGCTGCTGCTAGGAGACCCTAGAGCTGGGTATGATCTCACTGCTTGAGCATGTCTGAGCAGGACTTTGGGGTCTGGCAGCTCCTGGGCATAAGGGCTTGACCACGGCAGTGGAGAAGGAGTCCACCTCCGTGGAATTCCCAGGCATTGCAGCCTGGGAGATGGGCTCAGCTGTCTCCAAGGGGGAAGGGCTTTCAACCCCTCCATCTCACTTCTGGAGAGCTCCCAGCCACAAAAGCAGGGAAGCCCTCGTCCCAAGCAAGCCAGTGCACAAAAGGCAGAGACTGGCGTCCCAGTGGGTGGCAAGAGCTGGTGGTGGTCGGAGCACTTGGCTAGGAGAGGGGATACTGGTGGTCTGAGTGATGTGGTCTTTTAGGGTCAGAGCTGAGGCAAACCCAGGAAGCTGGTGAGATGTTTAGGTCTCTCTGTTGGAAGCAGTGAGAGTCTGGGAGAGCTCTGGGAGCACAACCCTGACCCCCTCCCTGGAGGGGAAGTGCCACCACTAGTGAGCAGTGGCTGAGCACAGCTGGCACCTGGCAAACGTGAATGCGGGGCTTGTTAGACTGCACACAGACTGCTGATTGTAACCGCAGTCACAAACCCTCCATAATCAAAGCCTGGAACCAGCCCCAGATCCAGAGGTTTCCCAGAGATCTGTGGTGCTCAGTTCACACCATCAGCCAGTCCCAGGGAACCAAGGTGGGCACCTGCCTCCTGTCTCTACTCCCCCTGTCACTCCAGCCTCCCCAGGACTGTTTGCTGCCAGCTCTGCAGAGCCCTTGTATTCCCTCCAGAGCAGGTTTCCCGGTGCTGGGCAGCTGGCTCCGTGCTGATCCCAAATCCCAACACGCTGCAGGATTTTCTCACCCTTGGTGTGAACGAAGCTGCAGACCAGAGTTGTAGCCTGAATTAGTTTTAAAGGTGCATCCACTCACATGGCCTGCTAGAGGAACAGAGGACCTGGGCGTACAAGGGTGCACGAACCTCTGGGTCTTTAGGACCACCATTTTCTGTGGTTAGTATATTGGTGGGAAAGCATCTAGGGGGATTTTGAGGTGACAGCTGTCTCTGAAATCAGCAGGAGTTAGGTAGGTGTTGCTGGAAGTACCACTAAGTCCCCAGGTGCTTCTGGTATTGGCAATAATTCTTCAAAAGCCTGGAGAGGGATGGGGACCTCTGAAGGCCTTTTGACTCTTGAGTGTTATTTAATAGAAGGATTTAAAGCCTGCAAACTCCTCTCCACAGCAGCCTTGGCTTCTTCTGACGTGCCTACTCCTCCTTACCGAGCTGCCCTAACTTGCTGTTTCTTTTCTTTTCTTTCCCCCTAGCTCCCAGAATGGAGAGGAAGGTGGAGCTTGGCCGAACAACCAGTTTGACACGGAGATGCTCCAAGCCATGATCCTGGCTTCAGCAAACGGTTGGTCTCCATCGCATGTGGGAAAACCATGGCACTTGCTCTGGCGTGGACATCTCAGATGCATGCTGTCAGCTAGGAGGGTGGTGGGATTGGTATATCTGGGGTAACTGGGGTGGCTTCTCCAAGAGATGCTGGTGGAAGAGCACTGCTGTCTGTGTTACTCTGCAGAGGAGAGGGCTTGGGAAGGATTCCGACAGAGGAGTTACCAGATAGCTGTCAGCATCAGGCATGCTGTAGACAGAGGTACTCTTCCACCCAAACTGTATTATCTATGTACTGGACAACGTTACCTGGATTGTGACGGGGTTGCGTCTTGAGAGCTGGGCTTGAGATGTGTCATAAGCCACTTGGTTCCAGAAGGTCACAGCAAACAAAACATCTGCTGTGTTGCAACTTCCCGTAAGGCGAGGAGGTAGGAAGCCTGGACGGTTTGTTTGTGGCTGGAGGCTGGGCCAGGAAAAAAAGCTCCTGACTCAGTACCCCCAAGAAGCCTTGTGTCCAGAGACACTGGTGTGTGCTCCCTGCTCACGCTGGGTCCCTCCGCCGAGCCGTGGGCTCACCGAGGTTTGCCCTCTGGCTGCTGCCAGCTCTTCACCGTTGTGGTTGCAGGGGTTCGGCTTGGGTTGCTTTGTTCTGGTTTACGTGTACAGATTTTACGGTGCCTCGTAGAAGTGGTGGGCGGGGAGGGGTGTTCCTGTGCACCCGTGGTCTCCATGACTTTAGAAGTGCAATTATGACTCTGTGCAGCACAATGGATAAAGAGGTTGGTTTTCATACAGCCTTTATTTATAAATACCTCCAAGTCTTCTCCCCCTTGATTTAAAAATAGAAGCAACAGCAGAGCCGTCACCCCCCGCGCAAAATGCTTAGGATGTTTCCTTTGAGCTCTTGGGATAGAAGGAATCTGGGGGAGGAGGGATGGCTTTGGTGTTGCTTTCTTGGAAAGCTGCTGCTGCTGAAATTTGCCGCTCTGCAGACACCGGGCAGCCTGGAGGCAGCTGCCGTGGCTGGGGATGGGGATGAAGGTCTTGGCCAAGGGAGCTGTTTACACTCAGGGGAAAGAAACAATGCGAAAACGTGTCTCTGCTCTGAAAAAAAGACCATGGAAAAATCGGCCCCACGGCTGCATGTGGTTATCATCACCCGGTGGCTCCAGATCCGGTTTCCTTGCTCACAAATAAAGCTGTTTTTCTGAGCGCTGCTCCAGCAGTCCCGGGGACTAGAGAGCTGAGCAGGTTAAGCACCAACTTCCACGTAGCCCCCGGGCCCTATTGCAGCAAATCTCCCCCAATCTGTAGGTCTCAAACAGCTTTGACCTCTCCCACGGCTTCACCCGCCCAGGGGGTTCACTGCAATCAGATCCATATGCCAGATAAGGGCTTCCCTTGGTGCAGCCCCAGGGAGAGGAAGGCTCCGGAACTCCAGCCTCTTGCCCACCCTCAACCCTTGCGGTGCTGGATGGGGCCGGGCGGGGACACAGAACAAGCTTTTTCCACCAGCACTGGGTTTTCATATCCCCCCGATCTCTGTCCCCCCTTTTCTGCTCTCACTCATGAATCTAGCAGTGTTGATTGGAGCAGGCTTTGATTAGGGGCAGCGCTAATTGCCCATTAAGCTTTGTGTGGTCCATTCTTGGGTGATGGACCCACAGCTCTATCTCTGACTGTCACCTGCTGAGCTCTGCCTGTGCTCTGGGGTGGCAGGTAGGACGCAGTGACACAGTTGATGGCTCTTGGCACATCCGCTCCTCCGAGCCAGAGCTGCTGCCACAGAGTGGTCAGTGCTGACTTGCCCCACACCACGTCAAGCCCATGCTGGAGTCCACACTCAGCAGAGACCTCCTGGGAGGCAGAAGCTCCTTTGATGCTGCTGTGCTCCACGAGCACCTGGAAGGTCCTGATGATGCCCTACCTACATCCTTACCCTGTGCCAGGGGTTATCCTTCTCTTCAGCAAGAGGCAGAGCTGGCCATGCCATCCCCAGCCTGCACCATCCAGCTGCTCTGAGGATTAAATCACTTGTCCACTGGTTAAGTCACCCTCCCCAGCCAGAGTGCCTGGGGAGCTGGTTTCCCCCCAGGGCTGCATCCCTGGTGTAGGGCTTCTGTTGCTCTTCCCTGGCATCCTTCCTCTGGATCTTCCTCCCTTGGAGCTGGGAACAACAGGAAAAGCCGGAGTTTTGATCCCTTTAAAGAGGTCGAGGCAGCTGCTAAGGCAGACCAAGGAGCACAGATGCTCTGAGACACCAGACACTACAGGGCTGACATCCTTGTCCTTAAAATACTCTGGCTTCCAGTGAGAATTTATAGGGGTGCCATGAGATGGTGGAAGAGCAGACAGGAAAACCCCTGGAGTGGTCCTTCTGCCCAGCTCCACTGCCTGCAGGCAGGGGGTAGACATGCTATATTGGGTTCTCCTGAAAGCGCCACCAGCAGCTGCAGCAGCCCATGCTCTGGGGCTGCCCTCTCCTCCCCTCTGCTTACGAGGCTGATGGAGCTGCTCGCTGGTTATTTTTGCCAAAGCCCGAATTCTTGTTCTCCTCCTCAGGACCCTTTGGGATAATGGCTGGCTGCTGATAAAGGCCGAGCACAACCTTTCCAGCAACAAGTGTCCTGCTTGGCAAGAGCATCTTGGTGCCCATTTGTAATCCTCTATTGTCCCAGTTCTCTCTACTTTTCAGCCTTAATGTCAGTGTTACCTAGAAACAGCCCTTTGCTCTTAGCCGGGACCAACTGGCAGGCTGGGAACGTCACGGGCGGCTTTTTCCCCCAGTGAAAGCTGTGCTGGGACTGCAAACTAGTTCGTGCGGACCGGTTGTCCTGGATGGTGCTGGGAACCCTCTCGCTGCCCTGATACAACTGGGATGGTCCGGGAGGGAAACAGGGTGGTGGCACCCAATGGGGAGGGCACAGGAGAAGGTGCCCAAGCCTACCAAGCCCCAACCAGGCTGTGTCCAGCTGAGGAAGCCCAGAAAAAAACAATCTTCCCCACTGACAGAGGCCTTAGTTCACCTGCAAGCCCATCTCCAGCCATGCCGTCCCCCTTCCTAACACCCTGACAGCTGCGGGGTCGAGTTGGTTCGTAACGACACAAGCTGCTGCTGAGGTGAGCGAGGGTTAGCGCTAGATATCACTAAGTGTCTATGCCCATCTCCTCCAGACCGAGGTCCTCAAAGCTCTGCAACCCATTTAATGGGTGCTGTAGAAAAATTCTCCTGCCGGTGACTGCTTCCACAGCGGAAAGCAAAATGCCATTTCCCCGCGCTGCTTCGCTGTGTTTGTGCACCCTCCCGTGCATCCCCCGGCCTCGTTGCACAATGTCCTGCCTGTTTTTGGCCGCGCTCTGTTTTCCTTCACCTGCTCCAGCAGAGCAGCTGTAACTATTCAAACCGCGGTTGCTTCATACTTCCGACCTCTGCGAGGGGATGTGCACACAGCAGTATTTCAGGGGGCTACTGGGATGTGGCCTGGCTTTTTCTCCAGCTTTCTGGCTGGCTTAGCCACCTCCATCTGCTCAGAGGAAAGCTGAGGCTACACGGAGGCGTGCACAGCTCTGGTCTGGAGTGAGGAAAACCACGAGGGGACCAGCCCACGTACTCTGCTTGTTGTTTTTCTTTATTCTCGCAGTCTCTCTGCTCACAAAAGGCAGGAGTAGCAGCCCTGGACTCTCTCTGCCTTGGGTCATTTCAGGTGCCTGTGCCTCCCAGGAGAGGGTGTCCAGAGCCACACACAGGAAGCAGTTAAAAGGCTGAGATGGGATCCACAGGACCAGGGCAGAGATCATCCCCCTGCACTGGGGACACTGGGGAGGCCACACCTCGAATCCTGGGTTCAGTTTTGGCCCCTCACTCCCAAAAGGACACGGAGGGGCTGGAGTGTGTCCAGAGAAGGGCAACGGAGCTGGAGCAGAGTCTGGAGCACAATGCACTGAGGAGCAGCTGAGGGACCTGGGGGGGTTGAGCCTGGAGCAAAGGAGGCTCGAGGGAGACCTTCTGGCTCTGACAACTCCCTGGCTGGAGTGAGGGGAGCAGTGTGTCTCTTCTCCTCTCCTGAGGAACAAGTGACAGGATGAGAGGAACTGGCCTCAGGTTGTCCCAGGGAAGGTTGAG
>NW_010409814.1:9757-12993 GCF_000710305.1 Buceros rhinoceros silvestris
CCCTGGGGGTGTTTCCCGGCTGTGTGGAGGTGCTGCTGAGGGACTGGGGTCAGGGGGGACCTGCCAGTGCTGGGGGAACGGGGGGACTTGATGAGCTTAAAGGTCTCTTCCAGCTAGAATGAACCAAAATGATTCCATGGTTCTGTGATTCTGTATCCAAGGCAGAGGCAGGATTTTAGCAAACCGTTCCTGAGCAGGGCTGGGCACTGTTCCCTCCCCGAGCCCCGCACAGGCAGTCATGCCAGGGCAGATCGCACAGCGGCTCATGGCAACAGCATCGCTCACGCCCCGCCATCCCCCCATGCTGATTTCTCCCCCTGCCTCCATGCATCCCCCCGTCTCCATCTGCTCCTTCCAGCAGTGCCTGAGCATCCCGGGGGGGCCCTGGGCCCTTCCCCCACTCGGCACTTGCTCTCTCCATGCTGGAGCTTTGCGGAGCGACAGGAATGAATTTGCCTTCCCCTCCCCCTGCTCCCAGATCTGGACGATCAGCCGAGCTTCAGCATTGATGTACTTTGTGCTTGGCTTCCTAGAGCCATTTTGTGGTACTGCAGGGGAGGGGTTTTCTTTCTCCTCTCATGTGCTCTGCTCCCTGAATAAACCTGGCTGGTGAAAGGCTGGGGCAGGGTTTTAAGTGCAGCAGAAAAAAAATAATATTGGATTTCCCTTAATGCGTTACTAATGGTTGTGGCTGGACAATATGCTTGTAACGGGCTGCTTTTGGAGGGGGGGTGGTTTTCTGCAGAAGCAGCAGCCAGGGAGGACAGGGGAGAGGTTGACCCTGCCCCAGCCAGTCCTCCAGCCCTGGATCCCAAACCCTGAGCAGCGATGTGAGGTGGGAACATGGGATTTCAGGGTTGTGCTATGTTCCCCAGCACGGCCATTGCAGCTGTCAGGGGAGAGGTTGCCCCTGCCCCAGCCAGTCCTCCAGCCCTGGATCCCAAACCCTGAGCAGCGATGTGAGGTGGGAACATGGGATTTCAGGGTTGTGCTATGTTCCCCAGCACGGCCATTGCAGCTGTCCTGTGGAGTGATGGCACTGAAGGGTAGGGAGGGGGTGGAGGTTGGTGGCACCGAGGTCTTGATTTGACACCCTTTGGGGCTGCTGGGGCTTGGGGTGGGCTCTGGCTGGCATTAACAACCTGCCCTTCTCTTCCCCCCCACCCTCCGGCATCACCCACAGAAGCTGCTGATGGCAACTCGACCCTGGGTGGCGGGACGGGCACCATGGGGCTGAGCGCCCGCTACGGCCCCCAGTTCACCCTGCAGCACGTCCCCGATTACCGGCAGAACGTCTACATCCCGGGCAGCACCGCCACCCTCACCAACGCTGCCGGCAAGCGCGACGCCAAGAGCGCCGGCGCCGCGGGAGGCAACAAAAAGAAATCCGGGAAGAAGGAGAAGAAGTAGAGAAGAATCAGGAGACCTTAGAGCTACAGGGCAGCCGGCTCCAGCACTCCCCCAAACCACAGCCCAGGCCGGAGGACGAATGTGAATTTTTTTTGTGATGCAAAAAGTAGGAAATGCTGCGAATGTATCTCGTCATCATCAGAGCTAGGAGCAGGGTTTCGCTGCTGTTAGATCTCATGATGAAAATCAATCCGGAAGCTAAACCGAACGTAAACAAGTGCCCTGTGAATACTTGCTAATGTTTTATACGATCCCTCGGGTATTAGAATATGCAAGGGCGGAAGGTCTTCTGCCACGTCCTTGGATATGATTTGCTCCCAAATAGTCCGAGAAAGGCACAAGGCTTGTGCTCGGCTTTGCCCAGTGTAAATAATTTTAATGTGGATCTTTTAATTTATCGTCCTTCGATCATTTTTTTGGAATGGAAAAGGCAGTTCCTAGCTTAGAGCCCATGCTCCAGATCTTTACTCTTAAACTTTCCATTAGTAAAATTCACCCCCCATTAATAGTAGCGATGGCTTTGTTGCTGAGAAGTGGTTAGGGAGTGCTTCAGTTCCTGCTTACCTGTTACTCGGAAAAAAAAAGTGTTCATATTGCATGAGTCTAAGGGAATATGGCAAAGCCACATCCTAAACATGTTTTTGTTGGTTTTTTTTTTTTTAAAGTGCAACCACTGATGGCCTGAAGTATGAGAAAAAAAAAAACAACCTTCCTTGATATCTAAGAGGTAGGGGATTCATGAGGAGCATGCCGAGGTGCGCGGCAACTGCCCCAGAGGTTCTAGGGGTCTCCGAAGAGCAGACACATCTCATCCCTTCTTTGCAGTAAATATTTATATGTACAGTCAATGTTCTTCTGGAATTAAAGCTAAGAGAGTCTTGCTCCCCTGCGGCCAGGAGGCTACCTGGCCCAGTCCCCCGCAAGGGGACCTGGGGACGATGCTTCACGTTTCTGCACACTGTGTCTGCATGCACATCCTTCACCTCACGCCTGCACTAGCGCAGTCAGCTCCACGGACCCAGAGGAGTCCTCGCATGCCCACGCAGCGTGGTGTGAATGCGCCGGCAGCTGCCCGAGCCCCCGGGCTGGGGCTGCCTTGGGGAGGGGGTGGGTGGGATTGGTCAAGCGGGATGGGGAAACTCATAACTTCTTCTTTGGGATGTAGACGCCAACGAAGGGGGTTATCTGGGGTGTCACCCGAGGGGTGAGATCCACGGAGCTGCCAGCACATGGCTTTGGTGCAGAGTTGGTGACCGAGTAAGTGAGAGTTGGTTTGATGTTACTTGGGGACCAGACCTGGAGAAGGGACCTGAGAGCTGGGGGTGAGCACGGGGTGATGCTGCAAAGCCATCGAGCCAGGACAACAAGGAGGGGCTCCCCATGGGACCACGCCGGGCCAGCCTGGGGGAGGTGATGCTCCCACTGGCTTTGGGCTTTCCACACCGCAGAGGGAATCAACGGATGAGGAATAGAGTGTCTCCACGTGCCCATCACCCTTGCACCAGGCCCCCTTCCCATATTAGAGCAGCTCTGAGCTCCCCCGGAGAGGCAGAAGGGGAATTTGTGTAACCAGAGCGAGGAGAGAGGCTGAGGGGTGGCCGCAAAAGAGCCGCACCAGTTTTCCCAGGGAAGGTGTGTGTGTTGTATTTTCCCTTTTTAACCACTAACACAGAACTCACCTGAGCAGATCCAGCCTCTCAGCCAGGCTCCGGCATGGCAGTGGTCACCCTGCCACCACCCCCTCCCCAGACCCAGGGCGGCAGGAGCATCCGCCACGTTCCATCCAGATCGGGCCACCTCCGGCGCTGGCTGCACTGGGAGGGGGT
>NW_010409814.1:13103-13427 GCF_000710305.1 Buceros rhinoceros silvestris
GGCCACCGCCGGCGCTGGCTGCACGGGGAGCGGGTTCCCCCTGCCCCCTGTCCCCTGCAGCTGCCACCTGCCCCCCTCTAGAAATGCTGTAGCTGAATCGTAGTCTTTATATTTCTTTTTAATCTGCAATCTGAGGTAGCGTAGTGAGTGTCGTGTATTTAGTGGCGTGTTATTTTTAATCTCGGTAACTAACTCGTGGACACCAGTATTTTCAATTTCCTCCGTATCTTCTTTCCATGTGGTCTGTGCTCCAAGTGTACGTGAAATGAAACACGTTTGCCCTTTCAATGTGTCTAATATTGAATTATACTTATATATTATATA
>NW_010409814.1:13952-14570 GCF_000710305.1 Buceros rhinoceros silvestris
GGTTGGGGGTGGGGATCAGCCCCAGCCTGGCTCTGGCAGTGGGGATGCTTTTGGGGCACCCCGTCCTGGGGTCCCTTTGGGTGGAGAGTGACATGGCTGTGGGTGGCACCGGTGTGCCTCTGGCTGGCGAAGGGTGAGGCAGACCCTGGCACACCCCACTGAGGAGACCATGGTGACCACAGCTCCAGCCGCTTCCCCAGCCCCGAGGGGATCCAGTTGCCTTTTGCCATCACTGGCAGCGATCAGGTCACCCTCCCTGAGTCCCAGGGCAGGTCTGGTCACCCTTCCCCAGACCTAGTAGGGATCAGGTCACCCTTCCCCAGTCCCAGGGTGGGGGGGGTCTGATCACCTTTCTCCAGTCCCAGGAGGGGGGGTCTGGTCACCGTTCCCCATCACCAGCAGGGATTCACTCTCCCTTCTCCAACCCCCAGCAGATCTGTTTCTCAGGGTGCCTGAACTCCCTTCTCTGCGCGTGTGGGGGGTGGATGGGGGGTGTGTGTCAAGGGCTGTGCCCAGGGTGCCCCGGCCAGGACAAGCCCTTCTGCCCTGGGGAGGAGGGTCTCTATAGGGTTGTGGTCCGACAGAAGTCGGGGAGAAGAAACATCCCGCGACTCGGGG
>NW_010409814.1:14767-14972 GCF_000710305.1 Buceros rhinoceros silvestris
CAGACGTGTGGGGGTGGTTGTAGGGGGTGGGATACAGACAGACAAACGGACAAACAGGCAGAGCTCGGGAGACTGGGGGGCTGGTTCCCTCTTAGCAAAGTGCAGGAGTCTCCGGGAGCGCAGAGCACAGCCCCTTGTCCTCGCATTTTGCTCCCCTCCACCCCCCCATCCCCGTTGCTACAGCAACGTGGCCTCCATCCCCCCT
>NW_010409815.1:0-32265 GCF_000710305.1 Buceros rhinoceros silvestris
GCTTCCAGCCAGCCGCGGGAGCGAGAGATCCCCATTGCTGCGGCTGCACTCAGAGGTCAGCCCTGCTGGATGGCTGCCTGCGTGTCAGGGAGCTGGCATTACTGATCACCGCAGCGGCCTTGCCTCCTGGGCCGCGGAGATAACCGCGCCTGCTGTTCCGAGAAGACCCCTCGCTGTGTCTGTAACAGTGCATCGCTAACCGGTTCTTGACTAAAGTCAAAAGACTCTTCAGGTACACTGATATCCTTAATCTAAAATACCTGTCAAGGAAGATGACAGGAAAAATGTTGCAATCAATAACACTTTCAAATTCTCTACTTTCTGTAAGATTGTCCTGCTGCAAATTGGAGAGGAAAAAACCCAACCCAAACACTCTGCTGCTTCTTGTTTGACCTGGCAATTTACAATATTAATCCTTTAATGCTGACTCCTGGACACTGCACATATTCAGGATGGTAAGATAATTTGTAGATTCAATTTTTGTTCATGAACTTCCAATCTACTTTCAGAAGTAAAACCAGTAATTGATTAGAACAAAACCTAAGGGCATTCAATGTGAAAGGATGTGTCGCAGTTGCCTGACGTTCCAGATTGATCTGCAGAAAGCTGTGCATTAAGTTCAAAAACAATCAAATATATATACATTTTTAAAATGTTTTGCCCACCAACCTGTTACAGCTGGGAAAGTACAATACTATGTGCTGGCCTTCAATATTGTCTTACAAGTACCATACACAGATTTAACACCTACAATAAATATGTAGTGTCAGACACTCATCAGTGTTTATTTACATGGGGATGTGAAGATGGGTAGAAAAATCAGCCACTCATAACAATGCAAAATTTGCACGCACAGTGTGGTGACTGGCTGAGTATCTACAATGCTGCAGGGTTTTTGGCTTGTCGAATCACACCCGCTTGTCTAAATTACATGACATATCAAAAATTTCATGTTATTTAGGAATTCTCGGAAAAGATTCTAATTCTCAGAACGTGCCCCTTGCCAAGTTGCACTGTCTGTGTGAACCTTGACTGCTTGTTACCAGCAGTATTCATAGACTGGATTTTTTTTGTTCTTGTTTCCTAGACAACCACTCCAGGTTCCCCCCAGAGCTCTTGCTTTTGTGTTCCCTGATTAAGACATACATGCTGCCTTTGGCTGATCTTATTTGTGGGAATAGCATTAATTTTTGTAGGTGCAATATTGATTCAATTTTTATTTTCTCAAACAATATTAATTCCAGGTTTTTTAAAGGATGCTAGGATTACATTAATTTTAACTTTGCTAAATTATAGCTTAAGCTCCATAATGTGAAAGTTATTCCAGTTTTTTTTGCTCAAGGCAATTTTTAGTTTACGCAACAGACAGACTGAATTCTACGGTTCAGTTTTTCTCAATTTTTATGCAAAGCAGCCATAACTGTAACATGCTCATCTTGTCCTAAACACTCCTGCAGCACTCTTTTGAGTCACTCAACTATGGCGTGTTCCGAGTTGGTAACTCAAGCTGTAAGTAAAATATAAATGGTGGGGATGTGGCTCCTCCACTGTGGCTACTACTGCCCCTTCCAGTCCCTTGCAGAAGTTTTCCTGGCAGTACAAAGGCCATCAAATCTACCATCTTGCCTTGCCTTGCCTTAGTCTTGTCTTTGAGTAGGTGGTTGTCGCAGTTTGAAACCTGAGGCTGTCAGCACTGAAAGGGGTTTTTGCAATGAGAGGGGGTTTTGCATGGGACGGAAGGTAAACCCAGCAAACCACACAGAAAAAGGAGCATTAACAGCTCGTTAAGGCTTGAATTCAAGGCTTAGTTTGGGCAAAGGAAAAACAGACAGGCTTAATGTAAAGGGGGAGAGCTTTAATAGTGAAAAGCCTGAAAGTAAAATAATTTTAAAAGTCAGGCAGGACTGGAAAGGAGAGAGATATAGAGGGAGAGATTGATAAATAAATAAATAAACATATACAAATACAATACAGTCTCCCATTTATATGACCCACATCTCCCGCTTACAAACAAAGGACTCACCACGTGGTCGCCGCGCCAGTGGCGGAGGGGAGGAAAGGAATTGTCCATCACCTCACCAGGTTTTCAGTCCAAAGAAAACCTCTCCTGTGGCAAACCTTCATGTGGTAATATATGTAGTCCTTCGTTCCGAGGGCAGAATTCTCGCCCTCCCCAATCCGCATGTGGAGGCTGACCGGTTCTCCAGGGGAATGCTGGTGGTTTTCCCCACATTCAGCGGAAGGCTCTGCGCCGAGCATCTGGAACCAGCTTCGCGTTCCCCTTTGCTCCTTGGTGTCTGTCTGCAACATGCAGGGACTGGGGCACAGCGGTGACACTGAGTCCAAGGTCCACACCCGCCGGTAATCGGCAAAACGGAAAGGTCTACCTGCTTCGCAGAAGGAGTCTTTTACTGCTTCAGGTGTGGAGGTACTGCGGAGGTTTCTTTTCTCTCTCCGATGAAAAAGCTCTCTCTTCATCCCAGGGGTGGAAATTCAAAAGCCCCGTGGCTTGCCCGAGTTCAAAAGCCGCGGGGTAGAGTGCCAGCGAGTGTCTCGACACTCCCCTTTTTATGCGCTCATTCACAGAGGTGTGTCTGAATGTCGCTTCCCTGCCCCGGAAGCATGGGAATTTCCCTGCAGCTCGGGAAAGGGGAAGAGTTTAAACAAAGGGGCGCACCATGTGGTCAGCAGCACATTCAAACCAGCACATGGTTAAATTTCAGCTGTGGCCAAATTTGACTACTGTAAAATCAAATTGGGGGTGAGGGAAGGTGGGGTAGAACTGCACTAATATGTGGGTCTAGGTGAACCTGGCTCATTAGCTCCTCTCCTACTTCCTGGAAACAGATTCATTACTTCACTAGCCAGATAATCCCATGCTGGAATGACACGAAAATTCAGAAGAGGAATTTTTGTGCTTGATAAAAGCCCAAAAGTGTTATCTTAAACTTTAGGTTCAGTTTAAGTGCCTTTCTCCATAGGAAAAATGATTAAGAATGTGCCTAAAGGGCTACAAAATCAGCACCTCAAGAGGAGCTAAGATCTGGCCAGTGACTGTAGTGTCTTTGTATCTTTGTCTACCAAAATTACATTCCTTTGTCTCTCCAAGCACTTAGTATATTAAAATATTAATATAGACATTATGTTGCTTTGCTAAAAATTAATTATAGATTGAGTATTGGCGTGAAGCTAGAGTTCTCAATATGATTACAAAATCTTACATATTAGACAATGTATATCTCATTTGTATTTCATAATACATTAAAACCTGAACACTTTAACACTTCTAGAACCTTTTTTCTAGTATGTATCTATACCAACATTATAAGAAATAAATAACGGAGCTAATTTTTATGAATCTCTGTCAACAACTAGCACTGTGTTGTCTTTATAAGGTGACTTGGGGAATACAAAAAAATGAATGAAAACGA
Source organism: Buceros rhinoceros silvestris (assembly GCF_000710305.1). Classification (NCBI taxonomy): domain Eukaryota; kingdom Metazoa; phylum Chordata; class Aves; order Bucerotiformes; family Bucerotidae; genus Buceros; species Buceros rhinoceros. Next base: position 3,432 of record NW_010409815.1, read on the forward strand.
GTGGAACTTTCTGATTTCATTTTTATATAGTTTTTCTTGTGAAAATGTAGCCATTTCTCATGCTGAAGGAAAGTCTATTTTGCTTCATGCAGTTTATGAATGCTTTTGCAGTATAACTCACTATCTGAATAATACCCGAATTCACCACCTGAAAAAGTTTTTTGGAGAGGTTTAATGTATCTGAAATTAGAAGAAATTACTGCTTTAAGAGCACTTCCTTACAAGGCAGTCCCGAAGTTCTACTGCTTAAATGTAATTCTGGACCATAAGCCCTTTTGTCAATATTGGACTAAATGCACAGCAGGATTTCTGTTAGTATGCTGCTTTAATATTTTTTACAACACCCTTTACTGATGCCTTGTTTTCTCGTGTGGCTCTTTTTGGGGGAGCATTATACACAATCAGTCAGCTTAATATGTTTCAGAATTGCTCCTGATGCCTTCCTTTCACACTAAAAAGCCTCAGTAGTACGTTACCCCTTTACAAATGGGAATCTCATACTATGTTCTTTATTACATATGTAAATTGCTTTCATTAATTTATGCCAGTGGCCTCTACACTCAAATCGAGTGACAGCTGAATAAACAACTTTTCTCCCTGATTTAGTTTTTTCCTGACATTCATGTCTGTGGCCATGCAGTACAGGATGTGTGTAACCACTCCAAGTGAGGTGTGTTTAACCTCAGGACACGAGAACATTATTTTATTGACTTTGGGCTCTATGTCATGTGTTTCATGACTTAACCATCCAATGTCCTTTCCCTCTTCCCTCTGAAACAATGCCTCCCCAACTGCCTAGGTCCAGCTGTAGTCTGCGGCAGTATCGCTCCTGCTCACTATCCATGTGTAAGCACATTGTTGCCTTCTTGCACTAGCACAAAAAGGTAGCACCACACAAACGTTTGTTCGGTACCAGTCTTCCTTTCAAAGGATACAATAATACCAACCTTTTCTGTTTGTTTCCAGAACAGGTAGCCTTGAGATGACTCACCAGCTGCTAGACAGCAGCTTTCACTGCTTTTCAGCCAGGGCGCCGGCCAGCCAAGCTGCTTTCCAAGCTGCATAATGCAAGGCTGAAACAGGAAAATACGGTCAAGGTAAGCACACACCAGACACCAGAGAGAGAAAAGCATCAGACAATATCCAGTTCCAAAAGACCCACTGGCACCCTGTGTTTGCCAGATGTACAGAAACAAGTCTAAAACCCACATGGAAACATGAAAATAAATATTGACACTGGGAAAGCTTTTGATACCAGAATAAAGGTAATCGATTGCATGGCTTTTTTTTTCCCCCTTCTTTAATTGAAGGTCCTTGTAAAGCTTTAAACTACAGAAGGTAACAAATAGGAATCAAAGAGAATTCAAGAGAGCAAGATGCACAGCAGCCAGTCACCTTGGGCTATGCTTTAGACAAAGCTGATCTGGCTTTTTTTCCTGTGAGGCAGCCTATGGGTAGGAGCTGCAGGCTCAGCCCATGGATAGAGTTTCCTGTGTATTTGTCATCAGAATGTGGCACATCTGGAGAAACTAAGTACTGGGAATCCTTCTCAATGTCTCTCAAGATGTGATACAGTTAATCTATGGTAGCATTGATCTTAAAGTACTGGGTACTCCATTACAGCCTCAGCTAACCCACCTTTAATGAAAAAATGATCAGTTTATCCCTTGTTTATAGTTAATAGAACACAGTAACTTGAACTGTTCAAAGGATTACCATTTGTTATAATGTCAAACTCAACACTGTTTACTAAGATCTAATGAAACATGTACAGCCATGAAGAAGCAATTTTTTCTCTGTTCTCTGGTGCTTTAGCAAAACTTTATAATTTAGCTTTACTTAAAACTGCATCCTCCAGTGCAATGCAAAGAACTCCATGAATGGTAAATGCCATTATTGTATCAATGTAAATCAGAATCTGCAATTCTGAATGAGTAACAGAAGCCAAAATTTCTCAGTAGATAATGTAATTACCAGCTAAGATGTTAACAATCATTTTAAACCACATTGGAAGAGACACTTTTCTAAAGTATGAAATCATTTAGTCAAGGAAAATCTTCATTTTTAAGCAAATGCCTCTTATATAGATGGTGCTTTGTGAGTAATATGTAATGACAGAGGCAAAGGAGAGAAAGAGAGAGTCACTCCATCAAGCACTAGAAGTTGAAGAGACCCGCGTTTTTAAAACAAATTATACTGTAATCTAATGTACACGAGAGAGAGACTTGCTTTTCTAAAAACACAAGCAGGTATGAAAAATTCCTTTAAAAAGAGAGACTTGCCTCCCACCACCCGTTTCCATTGTAGGCATTTATAGGAAACTGTAAAAATTCTGTCATCCCCAAGTGTTGTAGCAATGGCAGGTAAGGTATGTAAGCACTATTACACATACAAACACCTAGCATGAAGGAATGTCTTAACTCACTTTTTCACGAGGAAGAGAAGAATGAAGGAGTCTATACAATCACAGAATGGTTTGGGTTGGAAGGGACCTTAAAGATCGTCTAGTTCCAAACCCCCTATCATGGGCAGGGACACCTTCCACTAGTCCAGGTTGCTCAAAGCCCTGTTCAACCTGGCCTTGAACATTTCCAGGGATGGGGCATCCACAGCTTCTCCGGCCACCCTGGTCTAGTGCCTCACCACCCTCACAGTGAAGAACTTCTTCCTAATATCTAATCTAAATCTACCCTCTTCTCAGTTTGAAACCATTACCCCTTGTCCCTCCCCATCTTTCCCGTGGGCCCCCTTTAGGTACTGGAAGGCTGATACAAGGTCTCCCTGGAGCCTTCTCTTCTCCAGGCTGAACGACCCCAGCTCTTTCAGCCTGTCCTCACAGGGAAGGTGCTCCAGCCCCCTGATCATCTTCCTGGTCTCCTCTGGACTCACTTGAGCAGGTCCCATGTACTTGTTAAGCTGGGGGCCCGGAGCTGAACACAGCACTGCGGGTGGGGTCTCACAAGACCAGAGTAGAGGGGGAGAATCACCTCCCTCGACCTGCTGGCCACACTTCTTTAGAATTCATGCCTTCCATTTCTACATGATGGAACTGACGGCAGATTTGATTCAGAAGGAAAATGTTCTAGTTATTCTTTGCCTAGTAGGCAAAAGAGCTGTGACAGGATGTCCCTGAGCTATACTGGGATCAAATTCAGATCTCTTGCCTGGTATTATACACACCGTGTATGGACACTTGATTATATCACTGACTCTTAGTAACCTGGGACAATTCACACCCTAACTCCAGAAATATAAAAAGAATCAATAACATTTTCTTTCATCTAGGTCATGTAATTAATAAACTCGCTACTCTTACATATATGGTTTTGCATTAGTGGTGAGGAAGGATCTTCTGTATATGTGTGTGTATATATATTCACATATGTTTACACATGTGCAGTCACACCAATTCAGTTTTCCAGTTTCAATGTTGTTTCACACATGTGGTTCTTTGATATGGATGCAGAAGATATGTCTATGTGTGAGGGGACCTTATTCTTGTCAGAGCTGAGTATTACAGTGACAACAGGTCAATACTAGATTTGGATGTCCTTTGATATACACGTTTCCTTTCTTTTCTAGTTTATACTTTGCTTAAAATAAACAACATTAATGTTCACTGAGGAATGTTTTTATGTATCTGCACTAAGGAGACATTTAAATCTCCTGGAAGTAAAAGGAAAGCCTGACAGACTTCACAGTATCCCTGACCTTTCCTCACATCTGCTCTCCTCTTCCTACGCATGCATGTACACAGAGTCAAAAGATTTACAAAGCAGGAAAACAAACGGAGTCATGCAAGTCGTTCTTACTGGGTCACATCCCTGCTTTGACAAGGTACACTTTAACCTCAGACTGAACCTGATTTTCATAGACCATGGGGAACAGTTATGTAACAAAGAACAGCTGAAACGCAAATAGACAAAGATTTTACAAATCAAAGCAAAGGTAAATTATTAACTGTTATTTAAAAAATTTACTTTTCACACCAGCTTATCTTCAACTAAATACTATAAATCTACAACCTTAGCATTTCCATTTATGCATTAGTTCTCATCTTGAGCTGATAACTTACTTGATATTTTATTGATAATCCTTATACTCTAAATAATTTAAAAAGAATGAGTCTCGAGGAAAAGCTTCAGCCTTAAGAATGTATCTCTGTAGTATGGTTTTATACTGCTTTAGAACTGGATCCGTATGTGGTTGGCCCTTGCACAGCCAGAGGGCTCTCCTGTTTGACACTTCTCTGTGGGACACTGTTGCTATTCTTTTTCTGAATGTTGCAGTTAAGGATTTTTCAAAATGTCCTTGATGACAGCTACAGTCAAATGTACTGCATAGCTTTTTACTTCTCTGAGTGAAAAGCTTCATATGACAACTGTAGGATGCTATACTTTGAAGACAAGCTAAAAAACTAAAAACATCACATGTGCTCCTTCCTCCTCTTTCACCCTTCTCTTCCCTTATTCAAATGCTTAAAATTCACTCACAGTCCAGCTCAGTTACATCTAAACGGACCATTACATTCCTGATTAGCAATATGCGTAATAAGATGATAATTCGTAATGCAAAATCCAATCCGACTTAATGTGGTGGTAATAGAAAACTGCTCCTATCCTCTTCGTTAAAAGACATGCTGTATGCCTTTGCAGTGTTACATGTGATGCAGTTTTGCAGTTACCAATAAATACAAATTCAACAGAGAAGGGTAATCAGAAAGGAGAAAGACTGTTATGGTCTGTGTGGTAATGAAGACTGACCTTGGTTATTCATGAGGTTTTTATAAAACTCTTCCCTGTAGAAGAGATGTCATGTGAAGTTCAAAGCCAGTAAAGAGCACAAAGAATTTGAACAATCATTCTCTGTAGCAGTGTTGGACACAGCTTGCAGACTTTTCTCCCTGTAATTTAACTCTTACTCGTCTTACTTTATTTCAGTAAATCAAGAAATGACTCAGAAAATCAGAATCCAGGCACAACAGAGATACCTTATAACGAGTCATTTGTTTTACGCTGGGAGTGTGGCAAACATAGATATATACATGCTGACTGCTCTCCTTAGTACTGTTAAGCTTTTGTCTGCTGGATAATCTCTTTTTACATTAATCAATTGCACTGTGACATAGGATTTTAAAACAGGCTGGTTTTCTTATAGTAATAATAATATACAGCTGAATCAAGAAAAATTAAGGCTAAAATTGTAATTAAAGATACCTGCCTATTGCCCAATTTAATTGTGTGTCTGAAGAACTATTTATTACTTGTTTAAGGAATTTTTTCAGACAGATTAAATTAAAAACAATTAAAATAAAAATTCTGTCTATGCCAGCCATGTTCAAAAAAGTAACAATTGCATTTTTGTTCTGAAGCCGGTATCTGAGTTTCAGTATCAGATTTATTTAAACCTAACATGGGAGAAGCATTAAATAAAACTTTAAAGAAAAGTTGAGAGAGCTCAGCTATCACCCAGCTAACCTCCACAAAGTGACCACAAAGCTGAAATTGGTTTGCATTTCTTCTGCTGTTATTGGTCCTGCTCATATGCAACAGTGGCATTTCTAAGCAGTAACAAAAATGTGTATTAAAGAAGAATCCAGAGACACAGTGCAATATACTATATGGTAGCAGGTAAGATCACTCTTGCTTCTGCAATCCAGCATGACATATATTAGTAAGATGTATTAGCATTTATATGAGTTTCATAGTAGTGAAAACTCCTTCACACTGCATTGGCCTCAACCCTAGCTGATGAATTTACATAAAGGCTAAAGCTAGCCTCTCTCATTGTATGCCATGACATACCAGAGATCGTTGTGAAAGATAGTGGATGGGTAATCCTTAGTTTTAGGCTGAATTTTTCATGTCCTCTCTCAATCCTCTCATACCTTATCTCAAAGAAATTTTCCAAGTGCAATCCTGAACCTCTTACAGCCCAAGAACTGAACTCCTTGAATGATACAATTGCTAGAAGCAGATCAAAAGTTCAAAACCTATCTCTCTGGACCTTGTAATGCATTAATTCATTCTGGTTTGTCCTACACTTTTCTGTTCTGTTCTGTTAAGCAAGTTCATATATTGGCCTTATCAATGTACCGCCTGAGCACATTTCTGAACTGTGTTCTATTCTTGTCCTGTTTCTTCAAAAGAAATTATCTGTGCTGTAGTGTTTTGTTTGGGGAGGGCTTTGTTTTATCTTAGAAAAAGATGTTCTTTGAGGTTCTACTCATAGATCAGAAACTGTAGAGATTTGGACTGCAGTCCAAGAATTACAAGTCTCTCATCTCCCCAGAATTACAGGAGGGAGCGCTTAGAATCATAACCTTTGCCCTCGAGCTTGTGCCCCAAGCACTGACTTGATGCCCAACTTTTAGAATTTATCTCAACATTGCAAGTAACGTGTTCTCATCCCCCTCATCTTACTTTTATAAGATCAGGAATAAATCTCTTCTGCCTGTCATCAAAACACCCTGTGGTGAACACCAATACAAACAACTCCATCCTTTATCAAATACTTTCAGATGGGTAGAAACTCCTTTCTTTAGAAATCATTATAAAAACAACCTGAGCCTGAGTGCAGGCTGAAATCACAAAGAGTTCTTTGGCGAGCACCTCAGAGCAGCAGTAAGAGAGCCACCTCCACCCTACTGATCATATTTTTACTTACATTTTTACTTTACTTACCAACACCACTGCCTTCTCTCTTGGTCTCGCCTGCCCATTATACACAGCCTGAAAGTGGGTCAAGGACACATGAAAGAATTTTAAAAGTCAAATTAATGTTTAGGTCAAAGAAACAGAGCACTGCTGCATAAAGAAGTCATTTGACAGAGTAAGTTGCAGTCAATGGATAAACAAATAAAGTGCCTAAGTGTGTAGCAGAATTTCATGCTATAGCACAAACAGGCCATGAGCAGGGGGTGAATTTCTAATTAAGAGAGAATTGCTATGGTAACCAAAGGTGGTCACACATAATTGGGTGTGAAACCACATGAGGCTTCATGACAGAGGTGTCTGCATATATTATCCAGCACATTTTCTGGTTCTTAAATAGAACTACATCGTCAGGTCAGACAATATTTTCCATATTTTATATGCCTCCTTTTTGTGCAACCAAAAATGCATCTCTGTGGGCTTCAGCGACAGTTTCAGTTCTTCAGCATCCTTCCTAAAGCCAAGGCAGCAGACGTCTCAATGCAACTCCCTCATGAGCTAACAGGCAACAGGAGAGAATGACGTTTACAATATATTTATATGAAACTCAGGAAGGGGTCTCTGTGCTTAAATAATACCAGAACAGTCTATGTGCAAAGACAAACTGAGGATTCTCAGCCCTAACTTACTCTTGATCTTGGGTCAAGAACAAAGAGCAGTATTTGACTATGTGTTTCCTAACCCAAATGGGACAGAGAAGCAAGATAATCCCCTGTGTCAGCAAAGCAGAGCAAAAAGGCAGGAAGGTTACACTGCTTCTCAAAACAGGACTGTTCACGCTGTGCAGCTCCTTGACATCATAGACTTGATACTACAGTGTCTTAGTTAAAAGAGTTACCGTTTAAAGTTGGTATTTTGTTATCTCAATTACTGAGAGAGAGAAAAGTTATAATCTCGAGACTGAAGTATTCTGTTCATCCAAGACCAGTCTGGTAGGAGCAGAGGAGATGCTTAAAACTCAGCCTACATCAGCACAGTGACACCTGCAGTGGCAACCAATTGTGATTAAAACAATATACTTAAATTTATGAAAATTATTTACCAAGCACCTCCTACCAGAGAGTTTTGAGTATATCTTAACTAATTAGATTATGCATTATCTATGTTATGAATCATGTATTATCTGTGTAATGAATCCTAATGAAGATTAAAGGAAAAATCTCATTACTTCAGTAGTTGCTCTGGCACAAGATTTCTAAGATTTCTATTAAAACCCTTTCTTGAACACATAAATATGACTGAAAGGTCAGAACTGACTTACAAATGTCCATTTCTCTGCCAGCTGCACTTAAAGTGCACAAGAGCTACTTCAATGCATCCAATATTCCTCAGGTCTGCAGGAAGCTTGTGACATTCTCAGGACAGGATGGATTGCAAAATAGGGAGGATAAATAAAACAGCTCCTGTGGACTTCCACTACTGCTGCAGCTGAGAGAACCTGGGAGACTTGAATCTGCTAAGAACTTCTTCGGATCTTAAACTGTCCTTTTTCAATTTACCTTACGTTGGTGCTGGTTCTCAGAATGCACTGAACACGACAGTTTCTCTGTATCCAAGGAGTCAGTTAACTGACATCACATTTTTGCGCTCCTGTTGTCTACAAAACAAACACATCTCTGTTCTGCATCTTTAAACGAGGTAGTGGGCTATCATTAGTCTCTGCATATCTGAAAAGGCTGCTCACCCGCTCTGGAAGTGCCATCTGTATACACAGAAGGGCATTAAGGCCGTCAGGAAAAGCGTGTCTGAGTGAAAAGCAGTCAAAGGCGTATCAAAACTCTCAGTCAGCACTGTACTGCTGTACACATCCAGCTGTGTTCTGTGGTGTCTGCACATCCAGATTTCCCATTAATTACATCTCAGCAGGAGTTCTGCATAAAGCAGTGTGGTCAGAGGTATTTTCAGTCACTAAGGGAAAGCAGAATATCATAGTCTACCCCTGTCATGCAGGGAGGAGAACCTTGCCCATGCTGATTAAGTACAGCAGCTGACAACAGATGTTACTTGTTAATTATTGACATATCCAACGGGTCCTATGGCTTGACAGAATCCGTAACAGATACATTATCTACTTTGTTGTATTTCATCATGCAACATATGGTGGAAGTTTGATGTAGTACAATATTTAATTGATTTTTTTTACTGTATTCCTACATTGAAATCCTCACTCTTTTTTCTGTTGCATATTGATGCATCAGAATGTGTGCTTTCGTTTCTCTTTTTTTCTAGTGTCCAGTGATACAGTAGAAACTTTTGCAGGTACTGATAAATCTTTTTTGCCAATTCACACTTATTTTTTTTACCCTTAAAAAATATCAAGCAGATGGCTTCCAAAAATGGCAATTATATCTAATATATTGTTTGAAATTAAAGTATCACTGCATAATGCCTCTCATCTTATTAACTGCCTGAAGCTATATGTATCACTTCGGATGCACAAAGAACTGTGTGTTCCATCACCGTATAAACAAAAGCCTACTGAGAATTTGAGCTGCTTCAAGATAAATCTGAGTGAATAGCTAAATTTTATGCTACAAAGTATTAATGTCTATCTAAAGCACAGATCGGAAAAGCAGGTCCTTCAAACCATTCAGCAGCTTAAATAGGACAGTATAAAGGACATACTGATTTTTTTATTTAGACTTACAGATAAGAAATAAACTTATTTGTGTACATCAGTGGGGACAAGATACATATTTCTGATGACAAATGTCTGAGGTGTTATCTGCTTTGACTTGTAGCTGGAAAGTTACTTAACTATATTAAATGATACTTCATTTTCTACTTCTCTATAAGCCTACATTCCCACTTTGGAAGGCTCCTGGGGACCTCCACTGCTGAAAATTAATTTTCTTATAACATATACAATTTGGAACATTAATAACCTTAATTTAGTTTCCTACTGTAAAGTGAGATGTAGAAACTATCACGGAACTTGACACACACGCAAATGACTAATTAATGGATGAATTAGCACTTGGAAAAAATAGGAAACCAAGTGATAAAAAAGAAAAATAAAGGTATTTAAAAGTTATTATCCTGATTAACCCTTTTCTTACTATATTAGCTTAACCTGTAAATATTCTTCATAGAGTAAGCTATATTATATGAATATGAAAGCTATTTTACAATAATTTCCAAAGAGAGGCCTTTTATTTGACAGCTCTGGCAGATGCTAGTTGGAAAAGAGGGTTATGTCATGCAAAGGTCATGACTTAGACACTGAGTAAAACAAACCCTTCTGTTTTTGAACAACATGTACACCAGGAATAAAATTAATTACAAAAATACTCTTAATAGGAAAATGAACTAGTAGCGGTCAGTGCTGAAGCACTAAGGTAATGATGAATCTGCCAGACATCTGAATTCTAGAAAACTGGGGGAGGGCAGGTCTTTGTGATCCAACAAAAACCAAAAATACCACAAGCTCAACACAAGAAGGTGTGAAAAGCAAAAGTCCAAGTGCACAAAAAAGAGTTTACAGGCTTCATATACAATGAGAAAACAAACAGAGCCACACACCTGGCACTTGGAACAAAATGCAGGAAGTACAGAGGCTTACCCTGTTCTCTAAGAAAATAAGCATGACAAACACACAAGCCATGGTCTGCATGACGATTTTCTAGAACAAAACCAAGCATGACTTACAATAGAGCGAAATACCAGTTATCTATTACTTTAATTTTGGGAATATTGTAAGCTCACTTACAATACTTATAAGGTCATTTAGAAAGACTGAAGCACATTAGCAAAAATCTGACTTTAAACATTATCTTAAAAATACCGTTGTTTTTTCTTCTGACAGATTGACTGTACAAAGCTTTCTCCTTATTTCCTTAAAATTTCTGGGGGAAAAAAAAGCGATAAATCCTGTGCAGGTCTTTTCCTGAAAAGAGAAAAACTTGAAATTCTGTAGGCCCACATAGATGCCAAGCCACTATTAACGCCACAAATGGAAGCTGAATCTTTGCCTGGATTCATAGGAAAATCGGGAGTCCCTTTAAATGATGTTCTTCTTCCTGGGATTTTGAAAGTGGTAGTTAAGCAGCAGTATCTCAGCATCTAGACAAGGCAATGGGATATGCTTAAATTCAGACAGCTGCTGCTTTTGCCACATGCACATAAGGGTTGTTGCATAAATCCTTTTCTTTCCAGCCTTCTCTGGCCCAGGTTTTTGAATCCAGTTCTTTCCCCTAATGATCAGATTTTACTCTTTCCACAGCAGTTCAAAGGCTCAGACATGCTGATAAGCCAGGAAATACAGCTCAAGTGGCCAAGAAACACCCATTCAGAACAGACACTTGTTCTGCAGTGTTCGAACCCCCTACATTTATTTGGTACACTGAGGTCTCTGACTTCACAGTCTGAAGACAAGCCCCCATTAATTACCTGGGGCTACTTGTGGTCTAGTACCTCAAAGAGAAAGAAATTGAAAAAAGCTATGGCTTGAAACTCTCAAGACTTTGTAATAATTGACATATGAAAAGCTTACACTCTGTAACTGTTAGTACTAGTATCAGTATTGGAACTGTTCAAAAAGTCTCATCCACATTCACTTAGAAACAACAAAATCCAACTAACTGCCAAGACAAATTAATAAAAGTTCTGTCATCTAACTCCTGTTAAGATACCTAACCTACCACAGCTTTTAAAAGATGCAGATACCTAAACATCACTATGAATTTTACAGTGTCTTTTTGTACAAACCTTTTTTTTTTTAAATGTCATCTGTTCAACTAATTAGAGCTCTCTATAATGGTAATGGCTTGTAAATTTTTAATATAATTAATCAGCAGTCTACTCTGGGAGCAGAAGAAATCAACTAAGAACATTTTTTTGTTACACAGCTTTGTCTGTTTGGTGGAAATTGATTAAATATATACCAGCTTGCAATTTAAAACTTTGCTCTTCAATGAGGCATGCAAATCTAGCTGCTTGTTTTCACATGATATGGAAGCATCCTGTTATGAACTGGATATGAAAAGAGTCAGACTGAATACGCAATCATGTCATATCTCACTTAAAGGGTATCATACGTGAACTTTGAATGTTAGAAAGCCAAACAGCACAAAATAATATAAGCATGTTAAATCATTCTTTGCAAAAAACCTCACTTACCATTCAATGGATTTTTTTAGCATCTTTTTCATGTAAGATTCTGGCTTGCAGCATGGAATGTGGCTCATTGTAAATGAGCACAAATAACAGAGAAGAGGCACCCCCTGCTCTGTATCAGCAACAGAACAGAAAGTAAGGGAAAAGTCATGCTTGTAATGTTTTCCTAGTGAACTCAGCGGTCATAACAGTCACCAGTCTTGAAGCGGTCATCAGCTTGTACACGTACTACGGACCTTCAGACAGCCCTTAAACCAGCTTTAGAATTCTCATTTTCTAAAAAATGGCAATAAAGTCAGACGGAGACTGAAATTTCCAGAGCAAATCAGCATCACAGACGTGGTAACAGTAGAGGTCTCAGTCTCTGATCTGTGTGGAAACACCAGTTACACTGGAATTAGACATATGCCATTTAATTCCCAGGAGATCTCATTTAACTTCAATACAGACTATTTATTATAGCAACATGCAAGACAAAAACTTGCATGGCATTGTTTTCCTTGTTTGTGTGAGTGATTTATCTAATACGTGATAATAAACTGAGATGTTCTCTTTCAATAAATACCTTTTCTCATACAATGAAAGAACAGGACTTTGACAAATTAGTTTGATCTCTACATACATCATTCTAGAAACACAAAAAATGAACATAAATCACAGAAGCAATTACAAAACAGTAAACAGTGGAAAAGAACAAATAAGTTGTAAGCATGCTCTATTTTGAAGAAGAAAGATGTTATTATTTATTTTCTTCTTGGTAAAGTAGCGTATTTCAACCAGATTACAACAAAATTACCACAGGATATTTAAAAAAAACCAAGAAAGTATTTAGAAAATTATATATATACACATTTGTGTAAAAAAATCCATAATGTAAACATTAGCATAACAAGTTAAAATAATATTACAAACTGTTTATTAATACTTATGTGAATACTGTCCATATAGACATGTCAGAATTAATACTATCTTTCCCACAGTTTAACAGGAACAACAAAAAAAAATCCCCCCCAAAACAAAAGGGAAATTCAGCTTCTTCAATTGCCAACGGTTTGGTCCCACATACTTAGTTATTTATCTCAGCGTCAAGAAAGAGAGAAAGCGCAGCTTTTCAGAATTAGACTTTTAACCATATTTACATCTCTGTAATTTATAGTGTCTTTAATGATTAATACTCCACTCAAAAAACAAAACAAAACAAAAAACCCCCAACCTACCATAGTGTAACTTCTGTCATGGCACGGACACGATTCTGAAATCTTGTAAGAAACTGATTCCCCCCTACATGAAAATGCAATACACTTGTTTCGATGCAGAAAAAAAATACTATGTCCAGGTATTTGCAGCAATTTTAAAATCTGGGTAATTCATTCATCTCTGAACATTTTAGTGATGTTTTCTAGTACAAATTCAAGCCATTATTAATAAAAAACGAAGCCATTATTGATTAGAAGTATGCTTTGATTATTTTTTAAAAAGAAATTTTATAAATAACCTAGAGTTATCTATATCTGGACCATAAAAGCACAGCTAGTGCAGAGTAAGAAAAAATGAAATGTGTGGTGTCAGACCCACTGAGAAGAACGAGTGTTTTGTCTTACATTCAATGTGTGGAACACACAGCAAGGTAACTGATATTTTTAAATGTATTCTATATTTCATATATATAATTTCACATACTAAAGTGATTCTTTCAAGACATAATGCTAAGTAATTACTGAAATGACTACATAATCATCAAATTAATATTCCATGTGATGCAGGGTGCTGACTGAAATATCCTAAAGTACAGAAATAGGAGAGAAATTCTTTGAGTTGTTTAACCACTTTTCCAGACGTGACACAAGCTCCAGTACAGAAGTAGTAGTATTGTTTTCAAGGAGAAAATTGTGTTCTCATGTTAAATATGTTTATTTTCATATATACTAGAGTTCCAGCTAGAATAGCACAGTGCTGTTACCAGTATTTGCAAGGGTGTATAGGAGCAGAATTTGGTGGAAAAGTCTTTTTCTTTCTTTTAAACAGCTGTTCCACAGGTTTTTCATAGCAACTTCAAGGAATTAACTGTATTTTTATCCACAGGTACATAATATCTGGCCTCAGTATTACAAGATATTAGATGAAAAATGCTTGGGGGTGAGGGGTTTGAACCTTTGAAATGGAAAGAAACTTAGAGCAGAACTGAGATGCATCTGTGCTTTGAATGCCATCCGTATCTGAAAGTACTAATAACTGATTCTGTTAACGAAATATCATATTCTTACATCATTAATATGTCCTGACAGACAGTATCATTAGTTCACTTGGGGTTCACCAATTCTCATTTGTTATTAGTTTTCTGCTCTGAGTCAGTCAACCCCATTTGTTAGTAGGTTCTTATTAATTACTTTGACAGCTACCATGCAGCTACCATTATTGTTCCATACAATAAAACATTACTTTGTATCAAAAAAATGCACCTTAACAATAGGTCACAATTTTGACCCAGTGATCTTTAAAACTGTTATGCCCTTTCTCTAAATACTTGTATTAATCCAATCACAATGGTTTATGACTTGCAGTAGATTCTCTAAGAGTATAATTTGATTACAATTACCACATCAACAACATAGTCTATAAAAAAAGACTAGCTTTGAAATTATTAATCTTCCTAAGAGTGTGTGACTTTAAGACTTTATAACTATGTCAATATTCTGCCTCGTATAAACTTAGGAATTTATTCTTCAGAAACTTGATTTAATGCAAAAGCCAAGTCGATACAATGCATTCTCTGTAACGAAAGACAGAATCTCTAAACAAAGAAGGAGATTCTGAAAAACCATGATCAATATGTAATGAATACAGATAGACAATCACATCTGTGAAGTCTTGTCTGCCCTCTGTTTCTTAGAAAACTGCTCATTTTGCATGTGATTGGAGAGTAGCATTAAAATAAACGTAGTGCCACTTATTTTTACTCTTCATTTTGAATAGTCACTAAAGGTCCCAGATGAGCAGCCCTGGAGACCTAAGGTGCATGAAGATAAAACAGGAATGAAATGGAAAATGTGTTACAAATTCCATTACACTGCCTCAAGCCTGAGGCTTGCAAGAAGTCCAGGGACCAGCCTGTCCCGCATCCTGTATTCTACGATTACAGTGCTGTTCAACGGAGCCAACCCAACAAGTCGTTGTGCACTGACCACAGACCACATGTAAGGGTTTAAGAGCTATCAGTCAACACCAGAGAAAATCAGATTTGTACAAGAACTCTAACAACATGCATGGAATTAGGTGACACAGGATAAACTGATAAAATCATTCAACTGATAGCACGACTGTTACAGGGATTTTATAAGAACAGTATGACTATTTGTGATTCTTAATACCAACTGGTCAACTTGCTTCAACAGCCTGTGCTGATTCTGGTAAATAAACAATAGAAGTGGGATTTGTGACAGATACATACAATTTCTCAAAGACAGGGCCATTTTAGAATGGAATGTCTTGAGATGCTAAAAACTTGGGCACTCTGATCTTCAAGATAAGCAGGTGTATAAAGTGGGGAAGCTATCTTGTGAAGAAAGGCTTTCATTTCATTATTTTCTGAAATTGTAGAGAAACCACAGACGAGTTTTTAAACAGATTCATAATGCACCCGTTATGGTATCTTGTACCACAAAGTGAACGTTGTTTGCAGACTGTAATCTTAGGAGCTGATACACAATTCAGCTAAAGTTAACAAAGAACAACTTGTACACAGTAAACACGTTCGGTATTTTTACGTGATCTATCTACATACATACATAAAAAACTACAAAAGGCAAGATAATCAGGAATGAAATAATTTTAAGAGCCCAATGTTAGAGAGACAAAATATTCCTTCTGAACAACTAAAAAACAATTTAAATTTAGACTGCACTAAATGAGATTTCTTACCATTACAACTCTCTGAATAAGGGGTACTTTGTGAATTATTTCTTGAAAATGAATACAGCTTCACGTGACAAATAAATCACAGTTTTCCACACAGTATTTTCTTTCGGATTTACTTGCAATTCAGTGTTTATAGATGTGTGTCATACTTCTACTAACCAAGTCTTCACTTTCTGAAAAATGAATTTAGAGTAGTTTTCCTTCCAACAGAGACAAACTAAACTATCAGCAGTGTATCAGACTGAAGAGTTTGGAGAAGCATTAACTGATAAGCTACTCACTTTCCTTTCTTCTTAAATAAATGTCCACTGTAGTTTATACAAAACACCAACAGTTATTAATCTTTTAATAAAAACAAATCAGGTAGCTCCCAGGCTGGCCTTTTCAATCTTCTGTTTATCTATCTTGTAAATGAGATCTCTTACTGACTGAAAAACAGTTTTGATTCTGTGACAAGATTTTCCTTTGTGGTATTTCATCTGCTGACATTTCTGTCCTGAAGAGTGAATTCCACTCCTCTTTGCCACATTTTGCTTTTCAGTACAGTCTGTAAGGTACGTATTTCAGTGGTGAGAAACAGCACTTGGGGCTCACACTCAGGCACTAGTGCACTGGTGCTACTCACTGTAGGTAAAGGACCCCTACTGACTCAAGAAGGGCCACTGAGAATGACTGGACCGCTTACCTGACTAAACAATACGTGATGCTCACGGGTTTGCAGAACAGAAGTTCCGGTTTGCTAGAACTTTAGTAAATCTGTTATTAATCGTCGACATGTTTTGTCTGCAGGGTAGTATTAGATTTCAATATCTACTGACGTGAGAATTTAATACAATGAATGGATAATAAAATTACAAGATACACTAAGTAACGTCATCCAAAAAAACCTCTGGGAAGAAAGATGTTCTTAGACAAAGCAAAACCAGAATACAATTGATAGAAAATTTGAATGTACACTGCTTAAACTTAATGAAGAGAAGATAGCTAACATATAATTAACTGCCTACGGCAGTGTAGCTAATGGATACTGAACTGGATTCCAGTTAATCCACGTCAGGACTCCCATCACTTGTAATGATTCTTGTCAATTTTTTTAGTTACTTTTACAGTAGTACAATTACAAATTGCTTTTCAATAAGAGGTGATGGGTAACAGGCACTTTCATTACAGGCAATTTTTAAATATCACCATGTGAAGCATTTTACAAAATCAGAGTAAGAATTCCACACTGTCCCATTCATGATGGACTGCTCTGTAACATCAGCAATAAATTAATAACAGAATATAACTCAGGACTTGAAAAAGCTACTTTGTACCGTGCTAATTTTGTGTATCCTTGTGGTGGTTTGCCGAAATCAATAATATTGCACCCAGCCTAACGCAAGAGTGGAATTTCACTAAAAATTATTACATTCTCTGATTTTAAAAAATAACTTCCCACCAATGAAAGCCATTGAGAATATCTAACTAGAAATGTACAAAAGCTATTCTTCCACCTGTAGTATTTTCCTCTTGTCATCCACTTTGTCACTTCATATGTGTCAGAGGTTTACAATTAAAAAAAAACCCACCAGTCTTTCTATTTACAAAAGGTAATAAATTAGTGAGGTTCTTTTCAGCACATCCTTCTGACATATTAAGTAGTGATAATCACAACTGTTATTTTAAGGGAAAAAAAATGTCTTGACATGATACCCATGTCTCCCTGGAACAGGAAAATGTACATGTAGAAAGAAACACAATATGAACAAGGAATTCATAGTAACAGAAGAACAAAAGAGAGTATGTGCAATGCAGCTTTACGAAACAAAGAAAATGCCTATTGGTTTGTTGAGCCCTTGTGAAGAGCCCTCGTAGTCTTTTGAGAAAGTGATTACCGCCTTCCAAAGTAGTTAATCAGGATATGACCCTTAGTAATGAATGTCTCTTTTCAGGATTTAAGTTGATGCAGCTGTAGTCTCTTCAGGAGCTTAAATTATAAATATGGGCTAGGAAGGAATCACAGAATGACTTAAAGTACATGGTGCCAGTATTCACAATTATGAAAAAGGGTCAAAGATCACCACTCTGAGGTTCCAAGTTTCGCGTCTCTCTTTGATGGCTGCGAGACAGTTTGGGGAAGCGTGTAGTCACTCTCGAGCGATTGCTTTTGCTTACTGGCTCTCCAGAAGGTGGAATATCACTAGGAAGACAAGAAATAGAGAGAGAAGTAGCTAGTTTGTGTAATATGTAAATTACTCCGTAGTTTTTCCAGACACGAAGAAAGCAGATGTTATGAGAGCCTAGCACATGACTGCAAAGTACAGCACACATCTTCAACTACACAGAACGGCATTCTTTCTACTGGTATCTCAAGAGTGAATTACAAAATGGGCTCTTTCAAATGAGAACTAGTAGAATTTTCAATACTTTATGGAAGATTGCAAATTACAGGATAAAAGCTTATCTGTACGAGTTGCAGTTCAGAAATGGTGGGAAAAGCATTTTGAAGTGATAAAAGTACAAGCAAAAGAGACAAGAGCTTGGATGATGCTTTACTTAACAATCCTCTAATTATGGATGGATGTATCATTACATGATGAAGTACATTAGTAATACATCCCTGTTGGGAATTCTTCAGTCTCTTCTGACCCACAACAGACTACAGTCTTACATGAATGAGCCTTTAGGAAAAGGCTCTGAGAGGAAGTACATTAAGTTCAAAAACAAGCAGTAACAGAAAATTCCAGCTTACCTAGGTGATATTCAGAGGCTATAGACTCCTCGGAAAACTACAGTATAAAGGGATAGCATTGTACTTTTGCCATTCTTTTAGAGGACTCCACATGGTTTTTAATTATACTGCTGACATGCAGATCATTGAATAAAACTAAATTTTGCATTTTGCAAGATCAGCTAGGCAACACAATTACACAGCATACAAAGCCAAGCTTAGTTTTGTAAGTTAATTTTAAAAATGACCTTATAATACCTATCTGCAGAGTGCTTTAACAAGTCCGTAAGGAAGAAACTGCTCATCTGCAGTTCTTGCGAAGATTAAACAAATACAGATATATTTTTAAACCATCACTGAATTTACTCTGTGTAGATTGCTTTTTCCTGCAGAGTGACCTTCCTCACAGGTCTGAGAGCCCTGCAAAAGCCACAGGCACACTCAGGCTCCACTTGAGTACGTTGTGCACCCACATGAGCGAGATTGTAGCAAAGCAAAAACCTTTAACAAGTCCAAGGACCGAGTGCAAAATTCACTTGCAGGAAGCAGAGCACTTCTGCCAGATAAGGCAGCTGCATCACTAGTAGCCATTAGCTTTGAACTACAACACACTCACTGGCTCCTACTCACTGTAAGTAATAATAATATAAAAACACATGGAAAAAATGTGGTATACATCCTCCTCTTCTTTAATAACATGATTAACAAGTTAGATCTTTAATTCCATATTTTTCTTGTCTCTAAAGTAAAACCTCTAAAAATTAATTTAGCATATGTTATTAAATCTTGGTAGCCAAGGATAATTGGATTTCCAACCCTGGTCCTATGATTTCGTATTTTGAAACTCAGCAATGCTCCCTAAGTTGCTGCAGAGAATTCTGATCGTGTGAATCCAATTACTTCAGCTGTGCTCATTAGCATAGACTTCTCTTAGTAACATGAATATTATTACTCATTATTTTTACACTATTTATAAAATTGCAGCGATGCAGTGTTGATACTGTAATGCTTGTAAAATACAGCATGAGATCCTGCCTTCAGAGGGTTGTGATTTTGTGTTACAGTATGTAGTTTTCAAAATGTGTAAATACAAAAGCATCTAAACCTCAAATTACAAAGGAATACAATTAAATTTTCACCTCATTGGGCTTTTAGCAATCACAAAAAAAAATTCCAAGATTTACCAGCACGATGGCCACTGCTAATAGTACCTTAGCTTTAGCAGACAGGCAGACAGGTGTTTTATGGATACACGGGAGTTTACACTGCCAAAGAAAGCACAGCGATATCTGCAAATACTGTAATTTGCTGATTGCTTTATTGAAAGTACATTTTAATACACAAGCTCCTCCTGCTGGCATGTCCACAAAATGACATTAGTGTCAGCCCAATGGGAAGCCACTTTTTCCTTCCGGATGAAAAATGCCATTCAAAGAGTGCAAAAGGTGTAAAATTAACTCCCCTAAAATGAAAAGATATGAATTAAGATCAGTCTGCCCTGATGGGCATGGCTGAGGTAACAAGATCATCTTAAGATAACATGAACACCAATGTCTGTGAATGAAAGACAAAAATTGCAAGTGATTCTGCTTATTTAAATGATGCTACTCCAGAATGAGATATTTCTAATAACCAACTTGGAAATAATTTGTCTTAAATGTCTTAGCTGACTTTTATAATGATAATCCAAACTCTAAGACAAATAATTATGTTATGTAGGTTTACAGAAACCAATTCATATCTGAGGAATTAGATCTTCATGCATCCAGCATGATAAAGGAAACCAGAACTGAAATTGAATTGATTAATTTCCATGGAAACACACACATGGCGACAAAAGTTTAGAGTATTAAAAAAAAGTCGTACCTTTAAAAGTATGTATCCTAAGCCCCTTTCCATCCTCCCTCCTCCAAAGCCTGATGAGAAAATTTGCCATCTCCCTTGTTGGTTTCAGCTATAGCTTTTTACTCCACGATTAAAATGCTGACTTTCAAATAACATCCAGAAAGTTTAATTTGGGAAAATTAAACTGGGAATTTGGGAAAAAAAATTACCAATCACCTCCATCAAATAGGAGGAAAAGATTATTCTTCCATCTCTTCTGTCCCCTGCTACTGGATTCAATAGCTTAGTCCTGGCCTTGAGGTCAAATGGCCCTTACAGAGTCTCTGGCACTAAACAAGACACCTTTTTAAAGCTATTGACAGTCTCACTAGTCAAATGTTCCATGAACTCCTGGGCAGAGGTATGAAGACCTTAAAGTGATTCTGTCAGTGTTTCCAGCAAATGCACATAAAGATGAAACTGAGACACTTGTTCTGAATCTACTTTTGCCAATCTCTGCTTGGGATTGAGGAAGGAATAAATGTACCTACATGCAGTGTTTGTAAATCCTCTCATTTGTCTCACTCAGTGAAAACCAGTCTCTAAGCTAGTTTTTTGGTGTTGACTTAGGGTTCACCTATGCTTGATAGTTTTACTCAGATTAAAAGAAAATTTTAAAAGACATAAATCTAAACCAGGGAGTAACTACTGTAGAACAACTCTTCCACAACAGCTACCCACATCCCTGCAGTAAGCACGTACTCTTTAAGTCTACATCTGTCTGAGTTACACCTGTACAGTTTTAATAAAACCTTCTTTTCACTCTGTTACCTTCTTAGCCACCAAAGTCTTAACGGGGTTTAATTTTCTAGGCTGAGTCTGGCAGGCAGCGATGCTTGCCAGGCATTACCCTGTTCAGCAGCGCAATGTCCAAGCACTAACGGCTCAAATTCTATTCTGCATTCTCACCTTGTCCCATTCTGAAGAGAAAAGCGACCTGCTGAGGCAATCAATTCCTTCTTCCCACCAGGTCATTGTTTAGCTTCTAAGCACTCCCGATTGATCTGCCTAGCGTGCGTGTGGATACCAATTCCCTTGCATTGATTTTGTCTTGGTGTCAAGTTCTGCCTGAGGTGCATCTATAGAAAACAGCTTAAAATAATGGGTCTTTTTAATTAGCTTCTAGTTTATTCATACCTCTCATTCATTGCTCTCTGTGTATCAAAATGTGAACTGCAATTTGTATGTCTTTCATTACGAATGTAGCATATAGATCTGCAACATTCTCTTAGCTGATGCTGTGACCATTTTTGTGAAGAAATTTATTTCCTATCTCATTGTCTACTCTCCAGGATAAAGTTACAGAGAGAGGATTCTTATAAAAATAGTGTAACATGTCTGCAATTGCAAATACTTTCGCACCAGCCAGAGATCAGAGAACAGAAGTAATAAGCACATTTTGTGAGTGCAGCAAAGCTCAGGATCAGGTATTTCATAGATATCTATCTCACATGTAAATGCGTCTCTGGAGACATTCATGATTCTGATTTTGCTTGAGTGTTATTAAACATAGCTCATGAAGAAAGGCATTAGCTGGCGGATAAATTTGCTGACTTTTTTTGCTAGTTTCTTGTGTTATTTTTGTTTGTCATTATAATAATCTAACTGCTAGTTACAACCTCGACATTAAATGAGTTAAACTCGATTCAGGCAGGCAGCCTCCTAAGAAAGGTAGTATTAAAGAGTGGCTACACTATATTAAGAGACACTATATTATTAGACAAGATGAGAACTAATTCTGACTTGCCAATACCACATATCTTAGGACACCTTCTGACAATTAAAATAACCTGAACCACCTGTTTCGCGGAATTATTAACAAAGACTCTCTTCCTCAGAGCACTTTCTATACTCTACTAACTCCTGCTTTGCAGTGAACTGGGTAAATTCCCTCTTTCCAGTTGCTGAAGTGTAAAACTAATTGGAGCCACGTTCCTGCCATCAGTCCTGATTTTGTACAAATGAAATATAATTTCTAATGAAAAACAGTGATGTCCATCTATTAATACAAATGACCAAGTTAGGATGTTTGAACGCTCAGCTATTAACAGAAAAGATAGAAAGATATGGGTAAAACAATCCCTCTATAGCGGACTTCAACACTGACAATCCTGAAGTCGCTATTAGAGCAAAGTTGTCAGGTTAAAATCGGAATAATATTTCCTATCGAGCTTAGACCTGAACTGATGAGGAAAACCATTAGTTCTAATATTCTGTCCAACCGTTCAATTAATACACAGCTCCTTCTACATACATACTTCCATAGCAGAACACAGGATTCATAATGATGTATTCAATCTCTTCTTGCTGTGAAAGAATTGCAAACACATAATCATGCTTCCATTTGTTACTATTTGGATGATCCTTGAACATTCTCATGCTACAAATCAGTCTCCGTACCAGCAGTAAGATTTTCTTCATAAATAATAGCTGCATTGGTATTTGGATTTTTCTGTAAGCCATGGCACTGTACCTAATTTTCATGATCCGATCTTTTTTTCTTCCACTAACTTTACTTTGAATTTGGCATAACAAGATGGTTACTGTACAGTAAATGTTTCATATCATTAGTTATATTCTAGAAAATGAATAATACCTATGATTATTTTTGGATTAAATAAACTCTCTTTCATTCAGGAAATGCTCAGAACCCTGTAAAAATGACCTTTCGTTAGTTTATGTTTAAGTAATACTTAGGTCTAGAATCTCGTTCCTTGGCTTTCTAATGCGTAATGACATCTGCATTTCGGAACGGTTACTTTCCTGGGGTTTGTGGTTTTTTGATGTCCCAGCTTGAATAACATAATGCATAGAGTACTCACACAAATGATCCCTTCACAGCTAACTAGAAAGCCAGAAACCACTCAACACACAATAAGAAAAAGTTCACAACAAGACACTGTTTATTTATAATTGATGTAACTGTTTCATGCATGTCAATGATTAGCTGAAAGGCAGTTATGTTTGGCTAGTCCATACGTTTCCATCTAGCAATCACCAACACGTCACTCTGCTTGGGGTTAGCTGAATTTGTGTAAGCAGTATCATCTACCACTTCTCAGCGATCGGAAATTTAATGAACAAATCGTTCAGAAGCAGAACATATTCCAAAGTTGTTTATATAATAACAAAACGTAGAATTTGCTTTCAGAAGAACAGTGTTCAGTGAATACCTGGATTTATTTTTTCCTGCTAGTACTGTAACTATCATCTCTAAGGAAAGCAGAGACAGATCTAGGATACAGTTTTACTGAGAATATCGAGGTAACTAAAACCAAAAGACATGCATCGAGATTCACAATGCCGTCATGTATGTGAAAATAAAAGGAGTAAAACTCCCGTTTGACAAGTAGCAATTTCAATGTGCTGAGACAGCAGTGCGTTACAGTGACGAGGCAGGAACTTCCTCCTTCATACTCAAAAGTTGTTTGCATGCAAAAATTACATGGAATGGAGAGAACTTTAACTGCCAAATTAGCTTTTAAGCAGCCCAAATCAATGCGATTGGCGTTGAGAGTAAAAACAGCACGAGTTTACAGAAATTGTGTTCTCGGACACCAGTGTTTGAGAAGCCAGTAAAAGGAGTTATTACATAGTTACCCTTGTGAGCTACCTACCTCTAGATTAAACAGAACGAAAAATTCAGAAAGTCAAACACTTTCCATGGCAAGCAGTGAAAAAAAAAAGATTTACCATCTCCCCTAATTTGCCTAATCTTGTGAATATCACAGAGAAGAAAAACCCGAAAGCTTAAAACAGTTCTCCCTACTTGTTCATCCCTGTCATTTAGCTGATACCGTACACAGTCAGACTAATTTAAATCAAAATCATGGTGCATATTCCTGCCTCACTTCAACCATGACTGACTTTTAGCCTCTGACACTGCATCATCATGACTGATCATCACGGGTAATGCTGCCCGGTTGCCACTCTCCTGTGCTGGACACCTGGCACCTACATTTCCATTTGCCAGGGAGCAAACATCTGCTGGTGCTTCAGGTCTGAGCTGAGGGTAATGGCACTGGTGTAGCTAGTGGGCTGCTGTTTCCCTGCTGAGAGGCTTTGTCCTCTCCATGCTCCTGGACTCTTCTGTGTTCCAAACTCAGCCAGGCAAGAACACCTGCCCGCAAGCACTAGCATTTACACTTTCTGACATGCTTCAGATAATCTCCATGGGAATAATGCAACTCGTATGTCTTTGCTTTGAGTTTTGTGAGTAAACTGCCCATCAGAAAAGAAGCAACCTGCACAAACAATTACCATCATTATTTTATTTTTAAGAACAAACCCCTTATTTTAAAATTGCCATAAAAGCAAATGGAATGATAAAGAAAAGTTGTGATCAAAACATGTTGTTTTGATCTTCTAAGCAAGTGCTTGAGTTTTAATTGCTCCATCAAGTTAAGAGGTATCAGCTGCCTTCTCTGAAGTATCTTCATTTCTCATTAAGATTACAGCATGACATTAGCACATGCAACAAGGCAGAAGAGAGCTGGCATGTCTGGGACGGACCCAGATTTGAATGGATTTCATGTTAACAATGTGAATGTGAAAAATTAACAGATTTAAAAACTGCTCATACAATCCTACAGAATTGTGACTCTTTTCTGCAAAGAACTCTGTTTTACATCTATCTCTCCGGGGTTTGATTTTATTTTTTATATACCAAGGCCACCTTACTGCACTCCAACTATAAGCTTGATACTAAGTGATCCATGACCTAAAAATTCAAAAATATAGGTCTTATTCTCAACTTCTGAGAGCTTTTAGATTGTTCTTAATTTTACCCTATTATTTTTAGTTTCCCTAAAATTTTTAGTTTCCCTAGGGTAAAAAAACATTTCACAGAGAGTTGGATAACACATAGAAAACAGTGCACCTGCATCTGGAAACTTAATCACAGAGAGAGAGTGGAGACTTGGCATAGCGGAATTAAACCTGTTCTCTCTAAATAAACAAAAGTAATCAAGAGGGGAAAATATGTAAATAAAGTACAGAACTGAGTACTGTCAACAGAATAACAAGGGAAAAGCTGACTTTGTTCTTGGTAATGAAGACAAGGACCAATGTTTACATTTAATCCAACACTGAAAGGGAAGCTAATCAAAGCAGCTATGACATTGCCCAGTCAACGACTAAGGGAGCCAGCTTGGGATGCAACATCCTTGACAGATTAGACAGAAACTAAACAGGCATCAGGCTGGCCAGCAAAAAGAAAACCACAGTAACTGGCAACCAAAATCACATTTTCTATTTAGTCAGATTTCAATTATTTTTCTGTAAGAAAGAAAATAGCAATGATAAACACAGGCTCATCCTTTTTTAAATTACTACTCCAAATTAGGCTAGTATGAAGCAAAATTTGCTACCCCTGCCAGTGGGAGTTAAATGCACAGTACCTTGCTGTCTATGAGCTCCTGAAATTTAGGGTCAGTTCTCCAGGTACCATCGGATTCAGAATCTTTACAAAGTCTATCATCTTGGTCCCTCTGTAATGTAGATGCAGCTTTGCCAATGGGCTCATAATAAAATTGAATACAATTTGCAATAAGTTTGCTCCTTACCAGAATATTAAAGAAAAAACAAACTGGGACAACAGTGATCAGCTCTGACTCTGATACTGCTGGCAGCTGTTTAAGTGCAACTGCAGCACCGGAGCTGCATGCTTGGCAACTGGGCAGGAGCAGCTTGGGAGCTGCTGAGTGTTCTCAGTTCTCAGGTACACAGAGCAGCTGGTACAGGGCTGCTGCTGCCCGAAATACCTGCTTCTGCAGGCCAGCTGAGTTTTATTCCATGAGGAAGTTACGGGGTCACAAGAAAGGCACTTTCATCTTTTACCTATGAAATACCCTGGAAGTTCCTCCTCTCCTTGTCTCTGAGTGTTGTGGCTTTTGACCACATGAGATTTTGCTGTTAGGAAGACTAGAAGAGCTTGATATAGGACATTCTATTGGCTCTAAATAAAGTTTGAACTAAATGGTAACTGAAAAAGCTGCTTGAGGTGTCACTTTCTCTGGTTTAGAAATTGATCAATGAAGCATCTGTATGTAGAGGTCAATATTACACATGAATATATACAGTACCAGAAGGCAAGAAGATGATGCAGAATTGGATCTTTGTTAGGGCACTTCTGCTTTGCAAGCAGCAGGAGAGAAGTCTCAGAAGACACTGTACGCAGCATGTCCCTACAATTCCTTCTTGCAGTGTTACTGTACAGGCCTGGAAAGCACAGGACTGCACTGATGCGTGTGAAGACTGCTGATGCTCCGCACAGGTGATACACATCAACGTGACTGCACAACAACTGCTCTACAGTTCGATTCAAAGCATTTCCAATCTTATACATACAGGTGCCCTGCGCTTAGGAAAAGCTGGACACTAGATTTTGTTGAAGTCTTCAGGATTTAGATGGATTTGACTCAGCTGTAGCACTAACAGTAAAAATATAATATTCAGTCTGCCTGACAATGCAAACCAGCCCCATTTTACTTCCCTTTGGTCATACCTAGCTAGTCTCGATAGCTAGTGCTTTGGGATTTAGCTCTTCTAATATGTAGGCATCTTCTACTGAAAGGTTTTTAAAGGAGCCGGACATTCAGAGCTGCTCGGTATATTTATGATGTACCCAGAAACTGGATTAAGATTAATGAATTAAATTTCTTACAGAGAATTAATTATTAGTTCCTAAAGATTAGAATAAAATCTCAGAAACAAGATTTCAGAGTTAAAACAAACATGGAATAGTAAGAAACAGGCTCTTTGGCTCATTTTGTGGTTGCAAAATTAAGTGATTTTATGCAGGCTGTTTGCAAGGCACAGATTTCTAACACTTCTACAGCAAACAGCAACCCCTGCAGACCCATGTATTCGTGGTTCTCCTTACCACATACCATGCCTTTAAAACTATTAATAATAACTGTAATTGTGTTACAATTTTAAAAGCTTAATCTAAAAATAAACCTTCATACTGCTCTTGGTATAATCAAACTCTGGAGGACCATGTGATTAATATGTGAAGATTTGAAGATAAATGACTCTAGTCTGCTCCTGGAGACGGTGACATCAGCCATCCCAGTACAAAGCCTTCCTATAATTTCTATCTAAAATTGGGTTATTTTAGCAAGAGTAAACTGAAGAAGGCTGTTTCACCATAAAGCAGATCTGCGTTAGGAAATCCACAGCTATTCTGACTACATCATCATAGAGAAGAACAGCCCGACGTTACACTTGGGCTGATGTTGTAAATAGGCGAAGGACCCCAGCTATGTTGTCCCTGGGTTAAGGCCATCCTGAAACAGCGAGTGCAGCAAGCATGGAGAGGTTATCCGTGCAATCTCTGCATGCTGCACACAAACCAGAACTGTGTGATGAAGCTACCTTGATTATTTCTGCATAGACTTCAACAGTTCAGGTCATTTTGCATTTTTGAACTGACGTACCAATTTGTACCTACAGAGAATGTATCTGGAGACCTCTGAAGCAGCCTAAAGATACTCCTGAAAAACTAGCAACAACCACTTTCTTTACTCATTTGATCGTGACATGAAGTGATACAGCAGGAAGTATGCATGAGTACCATTAATATTTGTTATTAATAGATGAGTGCTTTAATTACACCAAGTTATTCTAGAACCCTTCAGCTAACTGTTCATGGATTCTGCCATCGCCACAGAAGTGCCAAACATTAAAAATACACCACAAAAATAGCATCTGAAATACGCCAGCATTGAATGGGCTATGTTTGTAGCTGGCAGATTAACAAAACCAAGGAACAAAGCTTCTGTAGGATGTTTTGAATTTTGGTGGTGGCCTGTAGCTAATTGATGCTGTTTTCACATGAGAAACTGGTGGCTGCTGAAATATTTTTCAATACAAGTTCAAATGAGGAAAAGAAATAACCCACCTCCTTTTGAAAAACTGCAGTTAGGCATAAACAAACTTGTTATGGTCTGAATTAAAGTCAAGTACACGCACAAGTACCAAGGTACCTCCCTTACGAAGATTATTTGCTCCATGAATTTGAATGGATGCTCCCATTTATCCATTACTGTTTACTGTCAGTGCTGCACAGAAAGGAGTATGAATGAGCGCTGGAAGACTGCAGGGTAAGATGTATATAAACCATATTTTCATGAGCATTCCTTACTGTTTCATATGCTAAGAGAAAGGAATACAGCTTATATATACATCTCTCAGCAGAGCCTCCTTCACTCCTCGAAATCTTTTCCACTGTGGAAAAGTAACTAAACCTAATCTTTGATTTTATTCCCGGTCAAATAAACAGACTAGTTTTTCTTGCAATACTCCAAATCTAACCAATATATTGAGAGAAAAATGTTAAAGGCACGGTGTTTCATTAGTAACTTTTTAAAAAAAAAATACACAACATTCCAGTAGTTATGTAAAATCTACATATGGGAATATATTTACACACACATACGTGTTCTGATTTCGAGAACAGTATATTTCAATACTTATTCTCCCCCCCCCCCCC
>NW_010409815.1:32363-47477 GCF_000710305.1 Buceros rhinoceros silvestris
TTTTTGCCCCCCCCCCCCCCCTTTTTTTTTCCTCCAACAGATTTCTCAAGGGCAACTGAACTGAGACATTGACATTTCAGGAGATGTGTAGCAAACGTCACAAACTCCTGTTTGAGAGTTCAGTTTGCGTATTTCTGACAACAGATTACATAAATACACTATGCCAGAACTGTTTACAAATACCACCCTGTGCCAAAAATGTTTGCAAATGTCACAGAGAAACACCCACTATGCAAAGGGCCCTTTCCTTAATCTGAAGTGATTGCTTCTGCACAAAGGGCTGATCTCCGGGCTGTAGAACACCAACAGCACTTGACTGACGCTGGCTGTGCCCCACCGTGACTCTCAGCAGTAGGAAATGAAAGCATGCAGTGATTTACAGCAATCGTTCATGATGCTTTTCTGCATCAGATACCTTGAAAAAACACCATTTTCAATTTCAGAGAGTATTAGAAGAGACAATCTGGTGATAAGACAATGGGTGTTTGGGAACTGAAGGGAGCACGCAGTAATACTGCTCTGTCTAAAGGAGACACAACTAACCTCTTAGGTAACGGTACTGGTTCTGAAACCAGAAATTCTGAAATGCACTCGATCATGCTCTCGCTGGAGAGTGCTGCCTTTGTATATTAAACACACACTGGTAGGTGATTTCCATTTCAGAAAGTCTTGGAATAAGAGTGATTTTTTTTTAGATCACCTATATTGTTGGCAAATATCTTAATCAAGCTTCCCTGTTCACAGAATTTAAGCTAAAAACGGCAGGTCAAAGACGAACTTGAGCACATACTCTGAATATAAGCCATTGTTGCTTGTACATGGAGTCATCTGTTACAAACTATGTCTATCAGTTTCCTGACTCTGTGCAATATTTTTCTAAGTAGAGATTTAACTTAGGGATCTCCAGACTGAGGTTTTTGCAGGCCATGTCATCCAGACCAGGCTAGTGTAGTGTTAAGTGATGTATTTTGCCATGCAGGCTGGTTAAAGCTGGAAGCCCTTAAGCTCCTTTCAACAACATCAAAGAAAATCAGGACTAGAAATAACCTCACCCTTTGTTAGAATAGTATCGCTTCAAAAACCTCTTTCAGGTGCAACTTCGAAATATATTATAAATACAATATAAATATATTGTAATTAAGAGATTATTTGGGGTTTTTTCAGTTCCATTAATCGGTTTCTATTCATTCTGAGGACATACATTGAACCAATACTTCCTCTTCAGCGGTACGTTTCTTTGGGCTAGGCAAACTTACCAATGAAGACAGTACACAACTCCCTCCACCCAAAGCCCGCACGCTACACTGCCTACCTGAAACCTGCGTTCAGCTGCATGGAGAAGGTAACTGGAAATTTCTCTTCCTGGAAATGTCTCAGGCTTTTCCAACACTCTGCCCTTCCAAAAGAGAGATGAGATTTCGGAGCATTCAAGCTCTTGCTGTACACAGTGGAATACAAAAGGCGTAGCCTCTAAGGCACTGTTCTGAAGATCCTGAATGGCAACTACAGGTTAGGGACCCCAGAGCTCTCATTTCCATCTGCCCTTGCACGTAGATGGCTCTGACTGACCAGATGGCTTTACAAAACAACAGCTTTGTATGAATATTTTCCAAAACACTTTCTGGTGGTACACTTGTTTTATCTACGGGACCTGCAGATGGTTCCCTTCCCCTACCTGTAACTTCTCCAAAATATACCTCCTGAACTAGCTGTTATGCAATCTTCAGCTACATATGCTGGTATTTGACTGTGAATATCTAAAGCTGGCA
The DNA here is from genome assembly GCF_000710305.1 of Buceros rhinoceros silvestris. Lineage (NCBI taxonomy): Eukaryota > Metazoa > Chordata > Aves > Bucerotiformes > Bucerotidae > Buceros > Buceros rhinoceros. The sequence goes on from NW_010409815.1 coordinate 34,133, forward strand.
ATTTTCTTAAAATATTCTCCATAAAATGAAACTTAACAAGCAATAACTTGTATTCTTTGGCAATATTACTGCCATGGCAAACAAGGGTAATTAAGTGGACACCAGTGCTTTAGGTTTATAATTGTCATGAAGCCTGATATCAGATTCTACTAACCGGAAGGTAATGTAACTCAGTAGGCAGGAAACTGGCTCAAAAAGGGAAAACTCTGTGAAAAGAACATTATTCAGATCTATCAGAGGTATCTGTGGGGGTACACATGACATATGAAGCAGCGAAGTACCTGAATCAGTCCTGAACAAACATGCAACAAATTCTTCTTATCATCTACATTTAACATTATGCACTCATTCTAGAAACGGTCACTACAGAGACAGTTCAGTGCATCCTCACCTCCACACAGTTTAAATAACTGCACCGAGAAAAACATTATCTTCCTAGCAAATACAAATATTCACTTTGATTTTTTTGGCCAGACGGCTTGCTAATGACTTGGATGCTACATAAAAACATGTACTAGGATGTAACATAATATTCTATAAGTTTGTGGACCTTTTCTATTGAAAATTCTGTGCCTATTTTAAAATATTATATTATTATTGAGTACTTTGATTGAAAAGAGACAGAAAGATACAGGTCTGGTAGTTTAAAGCACAAGGGCTCCCACTTGCCAGAAGGCAGACGCCCTCCTACAGTAGGGACAGCAAAACCGCACAGGCGTCCGCACCTGCGGACAGTCCCAGCATTCTAGCACCCTCTCATCTATCGCTTGTTTGAGCTGCAAATTCCTCCGTGCTCTCCTCCTCCGGAAAAGTCAGCTCCAGCAGAGTAAGAGGGCAGATTGTTATGGACAGAGAGGACAACTATAAAATGAAGTGTCCAGACAGTTCTAGTCTTGTTTACTAGCGAATTTAGGAAAATACATAGAAAATAAACCCCTTTTTCATTAAATTAGGTATATTACTGGAGCATCTTCTTAAAAGACTCCTACTCAAATAACCAGGCCAAAAACTGTATTACATTGTGGAAAGAAGTAACTAGACACCTGCAAACAGGAGTATCAGAGTTAGCTTCCTTTACAAGTCATGTATACTTGTAAATGAAAACAAAAAACCTGAAACTTTGAAAATTACTGTTCGTTGAAGGGAAGGGAGAAAGGAATTGCTCTATAAGATTTTTCAGCTATTCAAGTAGAAATACATTCCACACGCTTACAAGAAAAGTTTTTAAATCAATCGTGTAGAGATGTCAGTCTTTTCAAAATGTAAAAATTTCAAATGTCATTACGACTGCTAGTAATCAGATGTGCAGACTAGGAGGTTAATGGTTTATATACCTTGTTTTGTATTTTACTATTTTCATGGTTATACCTTCCACCTCTCGATTATCTTTTTGTATGATGACTGAAACATGCATTTGTTTTATGCCAGACTTAGCAATAACACCATGGCATTCCATCTGGAGACAAGCACAACACAAACAGCACATTAACGCACTGCAGAGCCTGCTGACCTGAGAACACACCTCTCGAGCTCTCAGCGAGACTTAATTTAACAACAAGAGCCTGGTAAATTGAGTTGACAGGCAGACTTTGAGGCTCTGGGCAAGTCTGGCTGAGCTATGCAACACGCACAGACTGAGCAGTGCACACAACTAAAAGACTAACAGAACCAGCAAGGAGTCGGAGATACAAGTACAGTCAGAATGAACCGTAATATTGAATCGGGAAGAGCTGCTGGTCAGACTTACAAAGGCTCTTCCTGCCAATCATTTACTTTGCTCTACACACCAGATAACAACTGAATGCAGAGTATTCATTGCACCAGACTCCTCATACCAAGATCCAAGGTGGAATTCAATCTTTATACCAAATAAGAATTCTTTAAGATACCAGAATTATGTATAATGTTTTTTCAAGGCTTATTTTCACAGGAAAGACAGAATACTTTCTACACAGCGTTTACACAAAAATCCTGAACCTGTGGTGAACCTCCTCTTCTGTTGCTATTTCAGCTACCATTGCCATTTCAATAAATGAAAGCAAATCCCAATCACCTCTAACGAAATGGCTTCACGTCTGCGTGCACAAAATCCAGTACAGAAAAATAAACCCCATGTGAGAGCACTTTTCCATGTTTCTTTCTTTTCGTTCTTTTACATCTTCCCTTTTCACCTCTTGTTCACTTATATTCTCTTCGTTCAGACCACACGGTCTCATTCAGTCTCTGGTTTCCGCTACTTCTCATAGTGCTCCTCCGCCCTTACTCTACATATTTATTCTTATTCCACATCGCCTTCCATTTTTCTTTCTTTTCCAAATTCACATCAACAGCCACACCAGTCTATTACCCAGTGCTTTCCCAGCTGTTTGCTCCTCTTCATGCCTAATCCTCCTCTCGACAGACTCCTGTGCTGAGCTGATTCTACACAGCTGAGTCAAACCTTTGTTGCCCAGAAGACAAGTCCTCACAGCTCCCCATCTAAACCAATTCTCACCTGCATTAACGACCTACACATCAAGTTCTCTCTTTCAAATCCATTCACCTACTTTATGTTTCAGTTTGTCCTCGTTTCACATTTTCTTTTTTACAGTATAGATCTCAACTCCCTGTTGACTTTCTCAGGTTTTCAGCCACCCAGATCTCAACGAGAGCACAACGCTGGACTGCTCAAGCTTTGTGAGCAAATCCTACTGAGTCTTTGACACCAAATCATTTTTATTCTACTGCTCTACCTTCCAAAATATATTTTGTGAAAACTACCAGTTTAAGGCATTTTTAATACACTCCTCCAGCCTGAAAACCTCACTTGAAAGTTCTTACCAGGCAAGTCACTCCAGTTAAAAGAACGACTCCAGTGAACAACTGCCTACTGTTGCAATCTGGTTTATTCACTGTTGTTAGACTCCTTTAAACTAGAACCTAGACACTGTGCTGTGCACCCTAACGTATATGATAATGACACAGGAACTGAATTTAATCCAGGAAGGTGTGTCATTCATTAAATATAGTAACCAGTGCTGAAAAAAAAGTAAAAAGAGGGTGCAATGAGCATATTGGTACAAACCCACAATGCCCACAGGAAACGTACGTTAATTCCGTGTTTGAATGGCAGGTAAAGCCATCATCTGGCTAGCCCGACAAGAGTGATTGTATTCTTCCATTCATTTAGGAAAATCACGGCACGTTACAAAGAAAAGGTTTCAAGATGGTTGTCAACATTGCTGAAAGCAAAACCAAGGTAAACTGATTGTTCGACACCTTATCCCATAGTGAGATGTTTTCATGCTATCGAGGGCAGGAGTGAAGATGGTACTTTGATGTACTGCACACTGAATCATATTAGCATTTCTAGTACTCCGCTTTTCAAAGCTGGGATGCAAAAATTTGTTCCAGATTCAGAACTGGCACAAGGAGCTTTAAAGAATATTGGATCTCTTGTTTAAGAATTAGATATGGACAAAACAGAAGTAGGATTTTTTTGTGTGTTTATCATTAGAAGTATGTGTTTAATATCTAGCTAACCAAATCCACCTTGGCAATACTTGCCAGCTAGGGGAATACGCAGTAAGTATACCGACAGGAACGACGCGGCTTTGTTGGTGGGCAAGAGAAAACGAGTTGACTCACATTTAGACCCTGAGCCACAGAACTCTGCAAAGGGTTTTATATATGGTCTTGGCACAACAGATGGATGTCTGAAAACATACTAGTTACCTCTGTCTACTAATGACAAGTGATATTCACATCCCTTTTAACTGTCTTCTCTGCAAATTGGCTTCCTATCTGTGTAAGATATATTTGGGAATGGGTGGTAGTTTGATCCTACATTTTCTAATTTATAGTCTTAAGCAGCATTATTCTCCGCTGCTGGAGCAGTGTTTGCTGTAAAAATCCCAGCAGAGAAAATGGACAGCTAATGGAGTTTTTTACAACCGGCCTTCAAAGGAGTGGCACTCCTTTGTCACTGCTGCCACCAGAACTGAGGGAAAAAAACAACCTGACCTTCAAAGAAGGACTAAACTTTCCAAGCACAGGAAGCAGAAAGAAACCTCATCCTCAAAAAAAGATACAAGCCACAGAAGCAAGAGTTTTCAAACATGGGGAAGATGGAGGAGAGTCTTATGAGTCACAGTCACTTGCAGGAGACACACCAACAACTCCTTTCCTATTCCAAAGCATTTTTCCTATCTGTGACTACTCACTGCCGGAGATCCAGAACTGGTGCTCAAATACATCAGTCTTCCAACTAACTTGCTTTTATTTACAATCTCAGCTGTTTGTTTCAGTTCTGAAACATACTAAAGATTTTACTTTATTGGTGCAAAGTAACCTGTACTTTTGAGTACTCAGCATTGCAATTTGTTGTTATATTACCACCTCACTGATAGAAATGCGAATTTAAAATAAGATCTGAGAACTGTAAGGCTGAAGAACAAGGATGGCACTGATTAAAATTATATTTTTGCAAGTCTCTTTTCTGGTTTAATTTTTTGTTGCCTGCAAAGTAAAGAGGAGAACTACAAATGTATTCTTCCTGTTTCGCCCAGCCTCAAAATGGAAACTTTCTTTACTGGCTCTAGAGCACATTCTTTGCTACCAATTTCAGAAATACCTGCTGGAGTACAGAAATGCCTGAATATATAAAGAGTTCACTTTTAATAAGGGAGTGCATGTGACTTGCTTGTTACCAAGGAAACAGGATCACTGCTGTAACGACACAAAACTTTAACTGGCTGCGAGTTCTTGTATGAGAAAAATCTGCATACCTTCTTGCAGTGCTACAGGTTAAGCACATCAGCGACGTAAACTGCTTGGTTTAGAAAACCTGCCTCTTCCTAAGGACTGGCTGAGTTTATTAGCAAGCAGTAAAAGAGCAAGACAAAAAGGAAGAACTAAATGCTACTGAGAACAACAACTCTCCTCTCAGAATGATCTTTCGTTACCAAGCCTGTTGTTATCTGGGAGGGAAAATGACAGAAATGAGACAATTCCTGGCGCCCAATCAAAAAAGCATTCAAAAGCATCTTGATCCAACCAGTTCCTTAGTTAAACTGACCAGCACCTTATCTCAACCCAAATTGCCCAGACTAAGAAAAATGGTAATGCAAAATAATTGCCTTGTACAAACTCGGAACCAGGCATAACCAAGAGTAATAAAAGGGACTCAAAGTGATATTAAACTATTCCTGCATGTTATAAAGGTGTTAAGTGAAAAAATACTAGGTAAATTCATTATTTCATACTTTCATGATAGACAACTTGGCATTTTCACTACCTCTTAGAGTAACTTTTTATTATCTGCAAAAAACAGATGGAAATAGACCCATCAGAAAACGTGCAGCACAGTTAAAAGCTCATTTTATATAGCACTGACATTTGCTGTAACATTGAACATAGCTGTGTTCAACATAATCTCCATTTGTTTCAGAGCTTTATAAGCCATGTGTTTATAAAAGAAACCGGTATGTGCCAATTAGCTACAAGAGCAACATATAAAGTGCTTTTGGACTGTTACTGTCAATCCACTTGCTTTAAATTTTTTACCCATTCTTTTAAACTATGCAATGGAGATCATTTCTTTTACATTTCTACACACGTAAAGAATTACCATGCCGTATTGTCTCCCTCATTGGTTTCAACAATTTTAGACACAAAGTAGCAGTATTGCCCTATTTAACATTCTTATCTTCTCAGGCGGCATTAAATAAAAATTTATTCTGAGGCAACTGTAAAAGATCACGGGCCCTCAGATGCTTCCAGTGGTGACTGGAGAGTATTCAATTCTAGTACAGTATCCATTAAACTATTCTTCTCCTAAGCACTGTAAAGGTCAGTTTCAATGAAAAGCAGCATGACAAAAATCTACTTGTTGGAAATACACTCATAAATACCTGTTTGTGAGGCCTGTTGAACAATTCATAGCAATTAACTCTGCAGAGCAAGTCTCACTGCCTTTATTGAGATGGTAATCAGTGCACAGGCTGTATTATTTGGAGGTGAAGTTGATTTTTTTTTAATGGCAAGACTCAATAACGAGGCAATAAATACAATACATAAACCCCTTGGGTATTATGGAGTTGCTGTCTGACATACCAGTTTTATTGAGCACTGCACCGTGGCAAACAAGTGACGAACGCCTTCTCTCTGAGGTGGCTTAGTTCTGGAACAATACAACACTGAGATGTTTCCTTAGGGCGACTTTAGAAGGATGTGTTTCTGTAACACCTTCACTATTACCCATAATCTGCAGGAGAAAATGTTTTCAATTGTAGTTATACTGAATACTGAATCACTTGTAGCTCAGTACTGCCTTAGAAGTTAAAGCCTGAGAAAATGCAAGTGCATGCAAGAAAGTGTGAGCAAGAGCAAGAAAACAGGTGGGCATTAGTCAGACAAACAGATTCCTTCACCTGAATAAAACCCATTTACATTGGACACTGCTGGCAATTTTCTCTTAATGAGACCAACTGCTGGAAAAAGAAATACGACCTATAGACAAGCAGCTGAGAGGAAAGAAGAAGAAAACTGAACAGAGTTTCTATTGCTTTTTATTTCAACGGCTGAAAAAAAGATTAACTACAAAAATAGTTTTAAAAATATTAAAAAATATATTCTGACTCCAAATTTTCACTTTGCTTGAATTTTGATCTTAAATGTAAAGGTTACATTTGTATATAAAGGAGATCCGGTTGATAATTTTATATGTCTCCCGTAAATCATCAGGAACTATGAGTGATAGTCTTCCTGATTAAAAATTGTCGTTTAAGTTCTAGTTCTAGTTCGGTGACTGCTAACTCCTGTAAAACTACTAACAGTAGAAGCACGCTGAAGTCAGCAGGTATCTTGAGTGCTGATGGGTACTCGGAATGTATCTCCATCTACAGCACCTGCCTGAAGACTGTGAATGCTGCTGATCGATTTGCCATGATGACCACCCTGAAAGCAGGACATCAGGGACTGAACACTCTTTGGCAGAATGTGTATGTATTAACTCGGGATGGTTATCAACCTTGCACACTGAAAAAACATTGACGGGGAAGATGTCGGTTGTGTCAAACACGAAGTAGTTGGAGAGTGCCACACTACAGGCAGGGAGGAGGGGAACACAGGGAAAATGAACACAGTTACGGATATTTCACTGCTCCAATCACAACCCTGGTAAGGAGCTTTTCTCCCTGCAGCACTTTTAACAGGATCCCTGTACTGCAAACTGCCCCACGGGATCAAAAGGGAGAAAAGCCAGTAACAGTTCTTATTAGTACAGATACATTATGCTTCCCAGCTTAGGTGTTGCCTTCCGTAAGTATTTGAAGGGAATATTTAATACGTTTATATCAATGTTGATGTGTGCCAAAACACAAAATAAAAGACAATGTAGCATCATACCACAACTAATTCTTGCAGAAAGAAAAGGGATGGAAGTATGAATTCTCGTCTACTTTGACCAAACAATTTTTCCCTACTTCCTCACATTTCAGTTAGAACAAAACAGGCACGATGCTTTTTTAAAGTTTGATAAGCTTCATAGGTTACGAGAGTCTAAACCCAGAACTGTCCGTTACAAAGTGAGGAACGCAGGAACCAAGGATAACAGTGCGAGTATATGCTATCTGCCTGTTAAGAGCAATCCGCTCCAGTTCAAACGTGGTGATTCTGTCACCAGCAAAAGTTCCACAGAAGAATAGTACATTTTTGCCACCGAACCTCCTGCATTATCTGAACATGGTAATGAAATTTTAGATATCAAACTTCAACAATCATCAGTGCTTGGCAACACAGTTCTATTGAGAGATAAATATTGTGTAATGCTTCTACGTAGTTTTATAAGTAGATCAATCAATTAACATAGCAATAAATTAGTTTCATTAGCATGTTTCAGGCATTAGGAGGTGCTTTGCTAATTAAAAGTCACACATTTAGGCAAATGCTATTCCCAGTTTGCTCATGTAAATTATATTCCTCTATCGAGTGCTCACTTACTGTTACAGAACATAACTGAGCTCTGTTAAAGACATACTGAACGCATTCAGTGCCAGGTCAGTAACGCAAGCTGCCGTTTCAAAGGATGCAATCAGTGAAAACGTGCCCGCTCAGCCACAGCAGCTCAGGGTGCAGCCGCTCAATACTGTCATTTATTCTACCGGACGGCACAGACAGGTACACCAGTCACTTCAAGAAGTGCTATGCCATCACCAACTAATTTTTTTAGAAATTAACGTACTATAAACTTCCTTATTTCGTATTGATACTGTTTCGCAGTATTTCAGGGACTGCTTCTTTGTTCGCTTCTAATTGTATTGTTTATGTGATAATGCACTAAACAGCAGAAAACTGGCACCAGCTACACTGCAAATGGAATGGACAATTTTGCTGTCTCATTTCCAACTGGCCCAAGAACTTAGGGGCTGCAACTGCAGACCCACCATGTGTTACAGAATGTGCAAAACAAAAATTCAGTATAAAAATCATGTTACTAGTATTTCCCCAAACACACATGTACCTAAACACCTCATATCCTACGGGTATCACTGACACAATGCCTAACGAACTAATGAGGTCAAAGGAGTCAGCTCAGTGAGCATTCAGCACTCATGAATAAAGAGTCATATGAATACCTGAAAATTGCCCACGCTAACTTTTTCTGCAGAGTAAAGTTATAAAACAAACTGTTCACCGCTGGGTTGACACAGAGGGGTGTGTGTGTGTGTGTCAGCTTTTCCATTATGTTTCATGCAGGTGGTATGGAATTGAAAGCAGAGGAGGGATTCCCGTTCATTCAATGCACAAATTCTGTATTAACTATCCTTTCTGTTACTAGAGAAACATACTTGCGAATTATTGTGCTTTTTCACAGAATCATCTTTTGTGCCTAGTTAAAGAAGAGCTATACTGCTGCTAGCGACACAGTGCTATCAGTCCAGCTAAGTCCTAAAGGAAGGAAATGAGTAGTGTACTTCAGAAACCTCCCTGTAGCTACCGAACTGATTGCTTCTAAAACGAGGCAGAAGACGTTACAACGTGACCTGAGCAGAGTAACTTTACAAAACCATTTTTCATCCTATTTGAGATTAAGATTTATAGTCCTGCAAACAGAGAACTTTATAAACCTAAAATTCCTTTGAAGTTTTTTAGTTCATGAAAATGTTATCTCAATACTGTCACTGGTCAAGACCACAGTAAAAACAGCTTTTAAAAGTTTTTCTCCTCCACCTCTATATGTGAATATTTAATGTCTACATATTCAAAGATCTTATTTAAAACAATATCCCACAAATGTTTCCATGAAGAGGCTTTAGTTCATTCTTCACACCAAAAGTACCCCTTGTTGGGAGATGAAGCTACTGAATCAAACACAACCGACAGACTACGTTATAGCTAAACTACACAGCCGAGCAAATGTTTTTATCCCTCTGAAGTATTTTGAAAGTAACTTTGCAAGGGTCAGTTTTCAGTTTCTTTAAAATAAACTCAGAGATACAACATCCATAGGAATCTCACAGTAATTTTCTTTAAAAATTCATTTATGCTTGAAAGCAGTATTTTAATACTAGCAATTATTACTTTTGTTGTATAGAACTTAATGTTCTTTCTTACCTCTCATGCTTCTAATACACACGCTGAAATGTTCTCACTGACACACTGACAACTGCAACTGAAACAGATACGATAGGAAAACCCCCCAAATCCAAACCAAAATTCTTCAACTCACTAAGAACAAACATCTGCTCTTCAACCTTATTTTATCTTTGAGGTCTGGAAGACCCAAAGCAGGTACTTGCCTTTACGTACTGTTTAGTGCTACATGAATCTTAGAGGAATATTTCCAGGGCAACATTTTTCCCAAATGGCTGATCGGCTGGTGCTGATACTTGCCTGTCCTTTGGTACCTGTATCGCTTTACCTTGCTTCTCGTAACTTTACCTTCCAGGAACGAAGAATTTACAAAATGAGAAAGAGAGGTAGAAATAGTGAATTTTTTTACTACAATTTAACTTGGTGTCTCAAAGCCAACTCACATGAAACACCTAAGAACACAACTTTTGGTATCAAATATGTTGCCAGTAAAATGTTATCCAGTGAAATGAAGACAAGATACAGTTTGAACATTCCAATCCTCTAATCACTACGGAGAACCAGTGACTTCTGTGGTGTTCAAACACATCCCGCAGACAGCAGTTTCCCAGAACCTGCTCTAGCCCCTGTTCTGATGATTTCTTGAGCAGATTCTCTGCTCTCTTTAAAGTGTATGTTTGAGCTGCTACCACCAGAGAGCAAATCTCTAGGTCTGCAGCTCAACAGAACATAAAACCAGTAGGTATGCAGAAACTGTTGTAACATGTAGCTGGGGCCTACAAAAAGAGATACACTCAGCACAGTAATCCGTGAAAATATTCACAAAATTCTGTTTATACCATTACTGCACGTATTTTAATCCAAGCATCTGCAGTGCCAAAGCCACAGAGTCAGCCGGGTGGCAGTACTGTCTGAACAGCAGTGCATGGCTACAAAGCGCAGTACGTGTTTGAGTAGTTTCATACTGTTTAGGCTTCTTTTGTTGTTGTTCCCATGGAACATCTGACCACCTGTTTATTTAGCTAACACTGCTTTGTGTAGGATCTATGTAAAACACAACTCAAGTTACAATTTCAGGTTGAGGTTTTGGAAATCATTTACAGACCATGTGAGGGTGGAGGACACCTCTGGAGGTCGTCTAGCCAATCCCCCTGCACAAGGCTGTCCAGGGCTGCGTCTTGTCAACTCTTTAGATCTCCAGGATGGAGCATCAACAACTTCTGGGGAACCTGTTAGAGGTTCCATCACCCTTACAGTAAAAAAAGGCTTTTCTTATTTTTCTGGTATTTCACTTTATGCCCATTATGTGGATGATGGGAATAAAATCTTTGTCTTTCAAACAATGAGAGCATTTGGTACAGGAACCACAAAGAAAGAAAAATGGAACATCACACTTCAGTGTTTCTTTTCACAACTTTTCACAGCTTTTAGCTTTTTATGTACTTGAAACCGTATAACCTATTGTGATGATTTATGTTAGAAGACTCAATTATACGTCCAAAGAATTGTGATGCGTGTTGCCAAAGATCCCTCTGTTCTTATATATGTACTTACAAAGAGCTAATGTATGTGATATTTTTGATAGATTGATAAAAATGTGATTAAAACACAAGTGTACTTGTTATAACAAGTTTTATTTATCTGTAATGTACCAATCATGAGTGCAAGTAAGTGCTAATTTAAGTAAGTATTAACCGACAGGCCTCCGCCAGTTGGCAGATGTGACAATCTAATTCAGTAGTGCCAGTTCCTGAATTAGGTTTTGCTCTGCGTGTGCCAGAAAACTTAACTTGTGATGTCGATTTTATTATTACAAAGGCTTTTTTACTCAGCATATAAACAGACAAATGAGCAGAGCCAGAATATCTTTTTTACTTTAAGACAGGGAAGCGGACTATAAAGGAAATTATTTGATCAAACCTGTAACTGAGCTAATGCAGCATTAAAATTGAAAAATATACAAACCCAGATTACACGACAGAGACTAACAACAGGAAGAACACATTAATGACAGTTCACAGCATAAGGAATCAAAACAAATTACATTTCCATGATTAACTACTAGCATTTGATACAATTTCCTTCAGAAAAACTTCTTGAACAAATTTCTTTTCTTCGAGATAATTGTTTTATTTTGTATCATGTTTCGCATACTAAATGATACCCATATTGAGAAAACAGGGCACTTAAATATGCTGCCTTCTCAATTAAACTTTGCTCTTTAAAAATGCTTGAAATTCTAATAATTTAAATTAAATAAAAATCTGAAAGCAAACCAATTTTGGTTAAAGCACACAAATAATGCATGACAGTTCAAATAATGAACTGCTGCTACGTGAATATGTGTTCCATCGATTTAGGCCAAAGCTTCAAATTAATATTCGAACTAGAGCATCCACAGTCTTTCCTAACCTAATAGCTTCTGGCTGAAACGGTTGTCCACTTTTGTCATATTTTAACCGTAGGTGTTTCGCCATGTTTAGGACCACTGGTACTGTTGAGGTAATGATAATTACGACAGCAACTCAATGCACACCTGAAACCATACTCATAATGTCTTAGAATATACCCCACCATAAGGAAACTGCTTGAGGAGACAAAACTAGCTAGCCTCGACTTACAGCTGTTATTCTGCACTGCCGCTTGTCTGTGCGGAACTCGGGATAATCCGAACAAGCCAAAGAAAAGATGGGACCTTAAATAGCGCACTGTTCAGAAACTATTATCCTGCTCTACAGTTAAAGCAGCAAGTTATGAAATGATGTTGACAAGAAATTACCAGTTCACTACTTCACACAGCTATACTTAACCACCTTAAAATAAAATATAATTGAACAGAAAGAGCAAAAATTATTTCAGTTGAAACTTCAATTGTGAAAGCATTTTGTATCTGTCCCCCTCTTCTTTAAAAAACAAAATGAAGTACAACACGAAGGACAACTTCTTTAAAATGACTTTAAAAGCCACATACAGGCTCCTCAACTGAAAGTACTTGAAACCGTTTCAATCTTTACAGCCCTTAGTCACATTCTACTAAAATGGTTCTTGGGGAGAAAAAGGCAAGTCTCCTAAAACGTTTGTCCCTACAAACATCATCTCGCCATTTATAACATGATCAAGATCTCTCATCAAACTGATTTTTGCTTCTTCAAATCCAGGAAAAACACATGAAAAACCATGAATGCCACAAAACACATCCTGCCAGTCTTCCATCTATCAATTACGTTTTCTAATAAATATGGCTTTCTTGAAAAGAAGTTTCAGCTTGAAAATCTGAAACTCTGCCCTAGACCATGCCAATATGACAGCTGTGTACGTATGCCGCTACTGCAACACATCCACGTTCACTTGGCCTTGATTCTGCAAATGGATCCATCCATGGATTCACAGGCATGGATGCACAACCCCTGGGCAGAGGCTTGTGGACAGCAAATTTGATACGATGGCTTACTACGAGTGTGTGCTCAGCCTGCACATAGCTCGTACAGGTGTGGTACTGGAAAATTACTGGTGAAAGAAATCAGTTAACACCACTTGCAAAACCAAGTTTTCATTCACATTGTTTCTTAAATAGTTCCAAACATTATTTACAAATACTGTAAAGAACAATGCTTACAGCAAATGGAAAGATTTTCACAGATGACAAACCTCTTATATCAAAGGCTTTGGTTTGAGGTTTTTAAGAGAGGACTGTGTTAAACTATTTCCAGACATATTCAACACTAACATTAGTGACATCAGAACATGCGTCAGCACATCGCAAAATTCAGCA